>NC_057805.1:229937565-229943356 GCF_018294505.1 Triticum aestivum
CACTTTCAGTCGGCGGGCCAGAGAGGCATATCTCACCCAGATGGATCGTAAAACGGACAAAGAATAATCCACCTTGGTCGTACAACCTCTCTCTTTTTGTTGGTCAAAGTGATGGCCGTCCATGTGACCCCGGAGATGGGCTAACTCGCCAATAATCACGCAAGTAGTTGGTCCCCAAAGACAACCACTGCATGCGTGTGGCCCAAACATATGTATGGAGAGGTGTGTTTTTGAGTAAGAATGGAACAACTTTGATGAGGCACCGTGATTTCGAACTAGAAATCCCCACACTGAGTGAGGGTTAGGTTGATGATGCATATGTATGTTACACCACAATTCAAGCCAACAACGGGGATTCATGCATGCATGCGTGCATAGTATATGCGCTCAAACTTAAGGTCTGAATCTCACCATGAACTATACTACGATAACATGAACCAAATGAAGAATCCGCCATGGTAACCTATCTTGTTGTTGGTCAAGGTGATCATGGATGTCCACGCGGGCCACGAATATATAGGCTTGTCGTCGATAACCACGCGAGGGAGTGTACCGTTCGAACGCAACCACTACATGAATATGTATGGAGGTGATGCGTGCATGCATGTTTGAATACACAACATTGATGTGGCGCGTGCATCAAAAATCGTATACTAGCTCCCCACACAGAGCGAGATCGGTTCATGATGTGTCGTTGTACTAGCCACTTCGACATGATGGGAGGGACTCATGCATACACATGCATGTGTGTGTGCTCAAGCTGTATCATGCATGTCATCCCAAAGCAAAAATAATAACCCCCTCCTAAGTCAAATTAACCTCTCTTGTTGTCAGGAAAAATGTAGTGATGGACCAAGCGGGACCACAGATGGAAAGCATCGATATCGCTGATAACCGCTTATGTGGGTGCGAGAGGACAACCACCACTACTTTGCATGTGGGCCAAACATATATATGTTGAATACCCAAAATGCACAACTTTGATGTGCCACATACCTCAAAAAACCGTAAACCATGCACCCACACAGAGCGAGGTTCATCAAGCGTACTACATATGATGGTCCCCTTCCCCCCTCTTCACTGCATATTATATGCTCCTGCTGTATTATATGTACAACCCAAAAGAATCCTCACCGATGTTGAAATTAGTTAATCTCTCCCGATGTAGGTCAAAGTGATGCATGCATGCATGGATGATGGCCTCGTGGGCCCACAGATGGAAGCATCACACATGAGTGTCCTAGGTAGGATATGCATGTGGCCCAAAAAGGTCTTTTGTGATGTTTGAATAGCCAATTTCACAATTTTGATGTGGCGCGTGCCTCGGAAACCAAAAAGTCCCGACACTGACTGAGGTGTACTTGTTCAAGGGCGCGTACGTATAGTATACATGCTAGTCCCCTCCCACCTCTTCGACGCGTACTATATACCACCATAACACAAACAAAAATGATTCTACCTTGCTAGTCAAATTAATCTCACTATCGGCTGTTCGTCAAAGTGATGGACGATGACCTCGCGGGCCCACAAAAAGCGTCACACGCGAGTATCGAGTGTCGTGTAGGACAACCATCGACTGCATGTGGCCAAAACATGTATGTATGAAAGGGTTGTGTAATGCTTTAAATAACGATTTCACGACTCTGATTTGGCACCAGCCTGCCTGAGAAAACGGCCAACCCACACGGTGGCTCACAACTCGTAGTGTATTGTGAGCCGCCCGCCACCCCCAGACACACACACCCACACACACCGCGAATCCACCGCAACTACGATGCATGTTAAATTAATTATCCCGCGGTGAACATATATGTTACCAAAGGAGGGACGCTTTAATTTCAAAAAAATCACAGAGATCATTAAGACGTTTTAGTACATTAATTCACTGATTTTCTATGGGTGTAATGTGCAAAAATCAAATTTGAGCTACATGCACACATGACAGTGCACGTAAATGGATTGCAAAAACACATGTGTGTCACTGGGTGCATGTTTACTCCCCGTGCAACAAATTTCAAACATTGAGAATCTTGATTTTTAAATTCGAGTACATCCAAAACTTATTTGAAGTTCATGAAACTTATCGTGTTATCATATGGACACTAGTACAAAGTGGCATTGTACTTTTTTTTGTCAAATTTGAGACCAGTTTTGATGTAATCTTTATCTAATTACAGACGGGAGATTATTAATAATTGGGAAACAATATCCCAAACGGATTATTTATTCGAACCGTGAGCGTTAGACCAACAATGGATACGTGCCATGCTTCGGTTAAGAAATAAAGTGGCAACATTAATTATCCAAATAGAAAAACAATATATGTGCCGCATGCCGTGCGAGCATGCGTCAGTTGACGGGACGCATGCGAGTAGTCCACCGCGCAGGCAGACGGAGAGGCGTGCATGCAGGTGTGTGAATTTGACGGAGGCGTGCTCGTTGCACAGTGTCATCGGGAGGCGTGCAAGTAGCTGTGTGAAACTTTGGTAGGCATGCCAGTAGTCCGATGCGCAGGCTCACCGGGATGTGTGCCATCGGTTTGACCGCCGCCCGCCTCTCTCCCACAACTCCCACTACTCCATATTAGTGGTGCGCCCGAGCGGCCGCACCCCCTATCCTCGCCACACACAGACAATCCTCTCTCTCCGCTTGCATCCTCGACGCCGCTCTCAGTCCTCAAAGCCGTTAGTGTATGAGGATGCCGCCGAAGCGCCCCATCGGAGGGAGTGGCGATGCCGGGGCTGCGAAAGCACCAGAGCACGGCGTGGAGATGGAGACAGAGGTTGCCGTCATCGCCGGCAAGTTATTGCTGCACCCTGATGTCATCGACGGTGTCGAGCTTCCACAGCCGGAGGCGGAGTTCCACACCGACTCCGACGACCACTCCGGCGACGACTCCGATGACGACGGACAGCTGGTTAGTCATCTATACTCATTTATGTGTCAAATAGATCATAGGGTTTCTCTGGTTACTCCTGCCTCCCCCTTTTTGGAATAGAAATCCTATGGTTATGTTCTCCCAATCCATGAAATCTAAGTAAGTGTCGTTAGATCTGTGTAGTGTATTGATTGTTTGAATGGTACAGCTGATAAGTCATTTGTTGTTTCATCTATGCAAATGATTTCTGCTAGTAATCCAACTACGGTTAGTGTTCGTGCTAATAATTCCTAGCCATGACTTGACAATTGATTTTGAATGTCCTACATATGTTTGTGCCATTATTTTCTTCAAGATTGGTCTGTACATAGACGACTATGCTTAAAAATCGAACCATAATCTCTGGATATGTATAAATAAATAGCCATAAATTCCTAATCCTACTTCACGGCATGTAATCCTTGATTTGATGCCAATTTCATTTTACTATTTGTACAGGTGCTGTCTGACGATGTGGACAGCGAGGATGAAGATGGCCAGAGGAGGTACAAGAGGCAAATCCCGAGGGAGCTTTATGCAGGAATGCATAACAGGCGTATTAGGACCTGGAACGGCGGCTATGCATGCCCATTTTGCAACCAGAAGCTTCATAACGCGTATCTAAGTGGTCTGGCGCATGCAAGAGGACGGGTCGTTGGCTCCTTCAAGCAGAAGTATTCTCGCAGGGTGGCGCACGGCACGTACGCCGACTACCTGGAGAAGCTTCAGGATCGTACCGACATGTGAGAAGAGATGTGGGATGGATCGAACTATGTACGCTTGAGTATGCTTAATTATGGTTGAACTATGTACTTATGGTTGAACTATGCTTATGTACGTGTATGCTTATTATCTATGTCTGAGTATGTTAAATATTTGGTCAAAATTTGGTAAAAATTTCAAAGGGGGACCAACAAACGAGGACGGAGGTAGTATGTCAATCACACACGGTTCCCAAAATTGGAACCGTGTGCAATGAATTTCATTTTGTCTATTGCGTCAATCACACACGGTTCGCTCTAGCAAACCGTCGCCCCCAAAATTCTTTGTGGGACAGAAAACCCTCATCACCTAATACAAAAAAGAAAAAAGAAAACCCTCACCATCCCCACGTCACAAAAACCCTCACCCCGCCCGCCACTCCCTCTGGTATGTTCCCCATTCACACTTGTACTAGCTCCTCCACGTCTATGCCACGGCACTGCCTATCAAGGCGGTAAACACTTAGCTCGCCGCCGGCCGCCGCCGCCAAGCTGCCGGCAAAGCCCACCGCATTTCGCCACTTCCACTTGCCACCGCCTATCGCCATCGACTTTCTCGGCGCTGCTCGAGGTCGACCCAGCTCCGCTTGGTTGGGGAGTCTGCCGTACTGAGGGTTTATTCTCATGGACGAGAAGGTAACAAATTTAATGAGATATTATCTCATGTCTTATCCCAGTTCATCTGCCTCATTTAATCACCCAGCGGAAATCGTCGTGAATACATTTTTATTCGAGCTGATTTGAGGCTTTACTTTCGTTCATAGAATGTACAGTGCACCGACACTTTAGGACTTTGCGACCTCCGCCAGGGATTCCATCTCACCGTACCAGATAACTTGAGGACACATGCGGTATGTTCAATCTCAACCTAAATCGGTTGGCATGGCCTACTTTCCTGAACATATTCTAAATATTGCTACATTTGGATAAAAGGTGCCACATGCACCATATACGTCAGAGGGGATTTTTCCCTCTTCTTTCTATATTAGACAAATTAATGATGTATTGTTCTTTCGACTACTCTCATATTTCAATGACATCATGTTTAGCCTATCTGTTTAATTATAGATTTTTGTCCTTCGATTTCAACTGCTGTATAGTTCTTTCAATTTGGGCCCATATTTGCATGTTACCATATTTTCTTTAACAATCCTACCATTTTTTGCAGAACATCCCTTGCCTTTTCAACAGATTATGTAGTGCACAATTTTTCCCTTTACATAGATCAAGGCTCCACGGATGTCATACTGCACACAAACCATGGATTTACAATCGTTGCTACTGTAAGACTTGATAAACGTCGTGACTCCTATTTTGGCACTAGCTTTTGGAAAGAAATTGCGAAGTTTTATGTACTGAAAGCTGGCAGTAAAATTGCACTGCACATAAAAGGGCATGGTCATGAGATATATGCTAACTTCCCCGACAAGATCACCCGTTCAGACTTTGTTTGAAGTAAGTTTTCTTTTCAACTATCTGACTGTTGACTTACCCAGCAATGTCAAATGAATTGTGTAGTATTTAAGCAACCAATTGTTATTCTATTTTCTTACTATATTCCTACCTAATAACTTCTAGTTACCAATACACTTTTGTATTGCCCTGTTTTAACAAAATATTCCCTATACTCCCATTTCTATCAGAAATGGCCACTGACAAGGAGACTCCGGAGGTGGAGAACGGGGCTGCCAACAAGCGGAGGCGGGGCCAGCTAGAACCGCAAGCGACTCCAGCAGGCCTAGACTTCATCAGCAGCCTCCCCGATGATATGTTGAGAGTCATCATCTCCCTCCTTCCAATCAAATATGGGGTGCGGACAACCGTCCTTTCCCGGCGGTGGCGCCCCCTATGGAACTCCAGCCCTCTCAACCTCATCGACACACACGAGCTCTGCCATGGCTATCGCAAAAGCTTGGATGCATTCTCCAAGATCCTCGGCAGTCGCCTTGGCCCAACCAAAGGCCTTAGGATGGGCAAGTTCTGTTCCAACGGCAAGGACCGAGCCAAGCTTGACGACTGGTTCCGATCCCCCGCCCGAGATCAGCTCGAGGAGCTCACATTTGATGATGGGCATACGTGGTCGCTGCTAACGTCCGCACTCCGCCTCGTGCCC
>NC_057805.1:229943576-229987146 GCF_018294505.1 Triticum aestivum
ACGTGCCCGCTCTTATTCTACCATGACTGGAGCACCTCGAGCTCATCGCCGTCTGCCTCTCAAACGGTTATATGGAGCGCCTGCTCCGTGGCTGTACTGCACTCGAGTACCTTCGTCTTCAGGTGATCAATGGGTTGAGTACCTTCCACATCACCTCCATGACTCTTCGGACTATTTATGTGTGTTGCTGGTGCGGCAGGAAGACATCACAAGATGTGTACCACGGTATGGTCACTGAGGACACACCTGCACTTGAGAGATTACTTGTAGTTGATCAAGAAGGTCCAACAAGAATCAATCTCATTTCTACGCCGAAATTGACAGTGTTGGGCTACTCGTCTGACAAATACTTGGAACTTGTTATTGGATCCACACCCGTTCAGGTACAACAGCCGCCTTCTACCTCTCCTTATCCAAATTAACATTATTCTAATTTTGAAGATGTTTGTTTGGTTGTCATTCAGAAAATGTTTCCGACAAGCTTGACCTCGAAACTGCGCATAGTGAAGGTATTGGCACTAGAATGTATCAGCCCCGACCTGGAGCAAGTTGTCAGTTTCCTGAGATGCTTTCCGTGCCTGGAGAAGCTATATATCGAGGTGATGTTCCTTTCCTGTTAAATGTTAACCATAAGGGAGTTCAATTTGTGACACCTTTTTCCAAGTTTACAATGACAATGTACTATGATTTCTGAAGGTTCTTTTAGAGGATTTCAGTACATACATGTCCCCCCATATTGGTAGCTTGATCCATATGGTTACAATCAATAAGCATTTCTCCTTTGGATTCATCTGTACTGGTTTACTTAGGGAACTTTTCATCCACTCCAACCTCTTGTGAAGAAGGCTACATTTTTCTAGAATGTAATCAGATGCCCATGTTAATCATGTCAGATTGAAGATGGCATGTTAGTGCATTTTACAAATCCTGCAAACCAAATAGGCATGTAGTAATGTTCAAAACTGCATGTAGGCACTAACACGTTTTCTTCTTTTGCAGATAAGATTAGGCTCAGTGGTGGATAATGTGATACAATATAACAATCACGTCGAATGCCTAGATCTGCATCTCTCAGAAATTACTTTGAACTCCTACCGAGGGACCTTACCGGAGATTATATTCGCCAGGTTCTTTGTTCTCAGAGCAAGGGTGCTGAAGGAAATGAGGTTTGCCCTACATTTATTTCGCAAAAATGAATGGTTTGTTGATCAGCGCCGGCGCCTGCGGCAGAATGGAGTAGGCTCCAAAAATGCTGAATTTCATTTTGGAACTTCAGATGACAGAGTAATCAGAAGTCATCGTGTCAACCCCATACATGACCTCTCAGTGGCTGACCCCTTTGCAAAAATTGTGAAGTTTCGAAACCAGACTTAGAAGCGGTGATATTGGTTTGAACCTCTCTGATATCCATGTTCAGCGGATCAGCGCGAGTGTTTGCAGCTGATGAGCTGAATTTCATTTCTAATATCAGGTTGAACCTTGTAATCTTCGAATTTGAGCCATATGACTCTGGAATTTGAACCTTGTAACATTTCGAGCTTTTGTGGTACAATTGTTGAAATGGCATCGTATGAGACTCGTATATTGCTAGCACTATTTCGACCTTAATATGCAATGGTCTTAGATTTTATTAAGAATTCTCGAATCAGTTTACCTTGTCGATCTCACAGCACACGATCTGTATAGCTAACTCGACTGTGATCTTCGACATTATTGCACACAGTTGGTTTCTTCCACCGTGTGCACTATAGAGCACATAATTAATTATCGCACTCGAGTGTCCATCATCACCCTTTTGTGTAACTATGACCTCATCACCCATGATTAAACATATGATCGAAGTCATTCCACACACTTCGTTTTTACAAAGCTTTTTGCCAATAAACGCCCATGATTTGTCCCTCTTCTAGCCGACGCGTGGCCAAACTAGCCGGGTGGGAAGCTTGCGCGGTAAACAACGCGGTAGCGTGGGAACAGGCTCACCGATACATTTGGCGCCTCTTCGAGCCCATGCGTGCAGTGCAGTGTTGTCAAGTGTGCACTGGAATCCTCGGCTATGAACGCCGTGACAAGTCGTGATGATTACAGGCCGGCCGGCCCCCATTTATTACGGCGGTCATTTAACCCTTGTGTCTCTTCAACCTTTCGATCGCGCCCCACCATTGCAAGTAGCACACCCACCACGAGAAATTCATAGAGGGTATCCTGCGTGGCTCCGATGGCGCTCCGAGCGGCTGTCGACGACTAGCAGCAGTTCACCATGCGTGCCATGGTGGACACCCGCAGAAGGTTCATGGACCTCTCGGTGGTGTACACCAATGACTGTCTAGGTGGAGCACTCCATCCACATCATGGAGCTATTCCTTGCTGAGGAGAAGTACAAGGTGGTCGGGTTCGACCTCGAGTACACCCGCGCTCGTGTCGGGTCTCATCCCAAGGTCGCCGTCACCCAGATGTGCATGCGCCACCATGTCCTCGTCTACCACTACTGCCTGGCTACAAGGCCTTGCGAGCGTTTGGCCAGGTTTGTCAATAGCCCCCACTACATGTTCGCTACGGTGGACATCACCAACGATGTAAAGGCGCTCGAGAATTCGGGCATCGCCTGCCAGAATCTTGTCGACATCCAGCGCCAATACAAGATCTGGGGCAGCAAGGAGCTTGAGAAGGACTCACTGGTTCACCTCGCCAAGGCCATCATCGACCCCTACTACAGAGACATGAAGGATTCGTGCAACAAGGACAAGCGTGCCTGGCACTCGGCCTGGATGGAGAAACTCGACAAAGCTCACGTCATGTACGTGGCCAAGGAGGCGTACACGAGCTACAACATGTATAGGTGGATCGTTGACAAGAGGAACTGCCTCCTTCCCCAAAACGGCCAGGGATCTAGCCAACAGCAGAGCAATGGCAAACGTCGTTGCAACAATAAGTAGATGATTAGATCCTCGTTTCTCCTACTTTAGTATGCATGTAATTGCTTACTTTGTTATGTGGAAATGTTATGTGTGTAGTCACTTGTGTAATTGTATGCTTAATTTGGTTATGCAATGCTGTCTTTTTAAGTATATATGTTGATGCTCTATAGATAGAGCGTAGATGTTGTGCGGACAAACAAAATCACATCGCACACGGACTAAACAATGGAACCCATCGGTGATGTTTTCATCAATCACTCACAATTGTATACCAGCAATCGTTTGCTCACAACACACACGGCTTGTTAGCAGTAATCGTCTGTGTTGTTATCGGTTTTCGCACACCTTTCCGATTACAGACCTGTTTGTCTCGTATCACACACATCTTGTTCATTTGAATAGTTTCTGTTCTCATATCTCAACGCAAACAGTTCATCCGAGTGAACCGCATGCCATATATCGCACACACCTTTGATCTGGCTGACCGTTTCTTTTGTGTTGCCTAATCACAAACAATTCATCCGAGTGAACCGTACGCTGTACATCACACACACCTTTATCTGGCTGCCCGTTTCTTTTGTTCCTCCTCATCGCAAATAGTTAATTGAGCTGAACTGTATGCCCTGCATCGCACACGCAAGTAAAATCTGAACTGTGTTTGATGCATCCTCATCACAAAGATTTTGCACCTTTTTGACGGGTTTTTTACACGACCGTTTGCGATTATGGCATCGCACACAGTTTCGTCGAAGGGTCTCTGATGGGATGGTGATGACTCCCAATGGCCCAGGCATCTTCTAGGTGTTGTAGGCATAGTGGGATGCCGCCATGGACTGAGCCAAGGCCGGGCGTCCAGGAATCCCATTGTACGGCAGGGGGAGATCAACCACATCAAACACAATCCTCTCTGTCGTTGTACAAAAGTAGGGGCTCTCCTTTTGACCCCTTTACTTGTGCACGGACAGTCAGAGCCGCGCCTGCAGCCACGCTTAACAAGGCAGAGGAGGGAAGCCGGAGGGAAACCGAAGCACAAGACAAACAAGGCGACGCCAGGACCAGAAGCATAAAAGAGCAAAGGGGTGAGGCGGACTCCCTCTTGCCGGGGCGGCCTCCGCAGCCCCGGCAAGGGCCTTGCCGAGGCAACTTGCCCAACGCCAGCAGAGCGAGCCACCCTTGAGCCCAAGGGTTCCAAACACTGCCAACAACTACATTGGACCCAGGGCTCGGGAGGCACCTCTGTGGTGGCATGCATATCTTTGTCAAGATCATGAATACATGAGATCAGATGAGAACCAGAAGACGATGACCCTCGACCGGATCCTAGCCGAGGAAATCCACAAAGACCCCCGGCAAGCACCCTGTCGGGGATGACCGCAGCGCCACAGCAAGACCCTTGCTGGGCCCCCCAGCAAGACCCTTGCCGAGGACACCAGCGGGGCCACAGCTAGGCCCGCCTCTGCCAAGATGCCACCGCCGTCCCCAAGTAGCTGCTAGCTCAACCAGCTGGGCAGGCACCTGCGTGGCGACGGACGGCCTCTACACCGACCTAGCAAGCACCTGCGTGGTGGCATGCAGATCTTCGTGAAGACTCCACCACCGCGCCGGCCCAGCAGCCAGCCAACATGGCGCCACCACGCCTCGTCAGCTCGGACGCGTGTCGAGGCCAGGCAGAGCGGCGACAGCTGGGACGTGCTTCCTTGTCGTCCCCGATAAAGCAAGGGGGCATGTCAGCAACGCATTAAATGCGTTTGTCCGACGGTCCCAGAGGATAGGCTTATCGACTGTAGATCTTTCCACCTCCTGTGTGCCACTGTGCCAACCCCTTTTGCCTATAAAAGGAGGCCCGAGGCGACCAGGAGAAGGATTCGGCTCTTTGGAACTACGCGGCCACTGTAGCTAGTTCGAGAGCTCAAGAACACTCTGAAATAAACACCAAATCAGGACTAGGGTATTACGCATCCTCGCAGCCCATATCTGGGTAAACGATCATTGTGCTAGCTCCTAAACCTGCTCTTCTCACAACCCCGCGCCCGCCGACCGTAGTAGGGATTCCAGTGATCCCATAGCTGTCGTTTTCCCCGACACCTTTGGCGCGCCAGGTAGGGGGTGCAGTTGTGATAATCTGATTTAGCAGCCAGGTTAGCAGTTCCTCATCGTCATGGCTCCCAAGAAGAAGACGATCATGGCGATCGGCTCGTCGGGAGCCGAACGGCCCGTGCCAGTGCGGGCGGGCAGCGGGCCGTTCGCGGACAGAACCCAAGCCGCGGCCCGCAAGCACCAGCATCGCTCTGGCAGTCAGAGCCTGGCGAGCGGCATCATTCGTGCGCCAGACGACGGGCCGCACACCGCAAAATCCAAACACGGGCTGGCCCCCCCGCAGGCTGCGCGGGGCCCTCCAGGGGTGTCGCTGTGCCCCCTACGGGCGGTGCAGCGACCTCCAAGACGCCTACACCGGCGCCCATGACGTGCTCTTCCCAGGGTGCGCGCGACGAGCAGCGCCACCATGCTGTGGACCCCGGCCGCCGCCGTGGGAAGAGTCATGTGCATCATTCGCGGGACGAAGGAGGCCAGCATGCCCGCCGAAGTGCTAGCAAAAATGGCATGCAGCCGCTGGGCCGTGAGTAGAGATCCTTCTAACGTGGTTACAAGTTGAAGCGCGCCACGGTCCATGCAGCTCTCGCCGCCACCCACGCCAGCAGAAGCTTTGGCGCGCGCGCACCTACTCCTCGACTTCCCTCTTGCTGCGAAAAAGCTCGATGAGTGGAGGGCCACCATCCGGAGCCTTGTCGGCATCGCCAACCAAGACGAGCCACGGCCAGCGGGGCCTTCAGGTCGGCGCTCCGTCCAACCACCGCATGCCAGCGGTGGAGGAGCCGGAGGCGCGCGGCCACGGTGCACTCTCCTCCTCCATGCCAGCCACCGCGGGTGTCGACCCGTCGTGATGACGCTTGTGATAACATTTCCATAGTGTCGTCCGACCCATGGACCCACCGCGACCAGCGCAAAGTTCTTCGGGAGCGAGCCAATGAAGACGCTCGAACCACCATCGAGCGCCGGTGCGATACACGACCCCAGTCAGATAGGCGGGCAGGGCCCGTTATGGACCACGCAACACCTGGACGTTCCGGGGGCCTACCTTACGAGGTGGGTTGCCCGGCCTTTACCCGTGAGTGGCGGCAGTTCCAGTGGCTATCCAACCGTACGTTCAAGCCCGATGTCGGCGAGAAGTACAACGGCAAGACTCACCCGTCGGAGTTGCTCAGCATCTACACCATCGTGATGCAAGCCGCTGGAGCTCGCGCCAAGGTGCTTGCCAATTACTTCCCGTTGGCCCTGAAACCCAATGTCATGTCTTGGTTGATGCACTTGCCGGTGGATTCCATTTCTTCTTGGTCGGATCTGTGTCATGAGTTTGTTGGTGCCTTCACCAGAGGCCACCAGGCTCATGGCCAGGCGAGTGATTTGCATATCATTCCCCAGAAGGAAGGTGAAAACCTGCGCAAGTACATACAGAGGTTCAGCCCTGTGCAATACAACATCCCAGATGTTCATCCTGCCGTGGTGATCAGCGCGTTCCATCAGAATGTGCGCAACCGCAAGATGCACGAAGAGCTGGCGATGAACAAGGTCAGGGATGTGGCCGAACTTTATGTTCTGGCCGACAGCTGCGCCCAGGCTGGAGAGGGAAGGAAGTACCCCGGCGAGGACGCCGGCGCGGAAACCGACTCTATGGACGAAGAAACTGCCGCCCCGACAAAGAAGGGCCGGCGCCGCAACAGGAAACGCAAGGATAAGACCGTGCTTGCCGTCGAGGGATCCGAGGACACCGGCGCTACCAAGAAGGCCAAGGTAGACGACCCCGGCAAAGAAATAGCCGGGTGCGCCGCTTGCCGGGCCTTGGCGGCTGCCGATAAGCCAGGAGGCTCTGACAAGCAATACTGCAAGATCCACCGCACCAAGGGCCACGACCTCCAGAACTGCCGGCAAGTCGAGCTGCTTGCTGAGAAGCAAAAAGCCGAGTATGAGAGGAGGGACAAGGAGAAGGGCCAGGATGGTGCCGAGGGATCCGGCGAGAAGTTTGGCGGCCAAGGAAGTCGCCGCGGCAAGGATAACCAGCAAGAGAGGCCCGCTCGGGGCCACGACAAGAAGCGGGAAGATGATGATCATGACGAGGTAGATGAGTCCGGTGAGCATGAGTTTCAGAAGGCTACGGAGGCCATGTGCGTCGATGGTGGCGCCTCTCTGCAAATTTTCACCGCTGACTCAAGCAGTGGGCCCGTGAGATCACAGTAGCGGAGCCGGCGTTCGACGCTCAGAAGCCGCTGAAGTGGTCCAGCACGCCTATCATCTTTGATGCCGAGGACCACCCTGATCGGACAACTGTGGTCTGGTGTTTGCCATTGTTGGTCTCACCAACGATACGCAACCTCAAGGTGAACAAGATGCTGGTTGACGGCGGGGCCAGTCTGAACTTGATCTCACTCGTTGTGATCAAAAGGCTACAAATTCCTAATGGAGACCACGAAGAGACGGGCATGTTTCAAGGGGTCAACCCGGGAAGGAGTCAACCGAAGGGCAAGGTCATGCTCCCCGTGACGTTTGGAGGCGAGCTGAACTATAGGACGGAGAGGATTGTCTTCGATGTAGCCGAGATCCCCTTGCCCTACAACGGGATCCTCGGCCGCCCGGCACTGGCCAAGTTCATGGCGGCATCACATTACGCCTACAACATGCTGAAGATGCCTGGGCCGATGACCATCATCAGCATTCCCTGCGACCAGAAGGATGCGGTAATCTGCGCCGACCTACTCTACCGGGAAGCAGTTGCAGCAACTGCCGCCAAGGCACTTGGTCCTGCCGCTGAAGCCCCGGGGGCGGGGGGAGAAGAAGACCGGTAAGACCTCTCGCACCCACTCCGGCAAGCGCACCTCTTTGGAGTGTTGTGCTGCCGTCGAGGACGTGCTAGAGAGCTCCACCGGCAAGAGCAAGAAATCCAGAGCTGCGCCGCCAGAGACCAAGAAGGTGTCCGTCAAGGAGGATGGCACGGGAGGGGCTTTCAATATAGGCTCCACCCTTGACAGCAAATAGGAAAGCGCGCTCGTCACTTTCCTATGGGCGAATGTCGATGTGTTTGCATGGCAAGCATCTGACATCCCCGATGTTCCCAGGGAAGTGATTTAGCACCATCTTGATGTCTGCCCCCATGCGCGACCCATCAAGCAGAAGGTCAGGAAGTAAGCTTTGGAATGGCAGGAGTTCATCACAAAGGAGATCAGGAAGTTGGAAGCAGCAGGCTTGGTGAGGGGAGTGCTCCATCCGACGTGGTTGGCCAATCCGGTGGTGGTGCGCAAGGCAAACGGGAAGTGGAGGCTGTGTATTGACTACACAGATATCAATAAGGCTTGTTCTAAGGACCCCTTCCCGTTGCCGCGCATCGACCAGATTGTTGACTCCACGCCCAGGTGTGATCTATTATCATTCCTCGACGCCTACTCGGGCTACCACCAGATCTTCATGACAAGAGAAGACGAAGAGAAGACAACATTCATCACCCCATGTGGTACGTATTGCTTTTTACAGATGCCTTTCGGGTTGAAGAGTGCTGGCTCGACGTTCGTGAGGGCGGTCCAAATTGGTTTTGAGCCTCAGCTACGTAGAAATATGGAAGCTTACATGGATGACATAGTGGTCAAAACCAAGGACAAGGCAACTCTCGTACAAGACTTAGAAGAGACATTTGCCAACCTGCGCAAGATCAACCTCAAGCTGAACCATGAGAAGTGTGTCTTCGGTGTTCCGTCCGGCAAACTTCTCGGGTTCTTTGTGTCGCAGTGTGGGATCGAGGCAAACCCAGATAAGATCAAGGCTATCGAGCAGATTGAGGCGCCCAAGCGGATCAAGGATGTGCGTCGGCTCACTGGCTACGTTACCGCCATGAGTCGATTCATCTCCAAGTCTACCGAGCGCGCCCTTCCCTTTTTCAAGATTTTCAAAAAGGGCGGGCCCAATGGAGTGGACCCCGGAGGCCGAAGCGGCACTGCAGGATCTGAAGAAATACCTCTCTTCTACACCAGTACTGGTGGCGCCTAAACCGCAAGAGCCATTGCTGCTGTATCTGGCGGCGACGAATCAAGTGGTCAGCGCCGTGCTGGTGCCGTAGAGGGAGGTCGACGAAGAGGCAGTGGCAACGGCAGGACCGGCGGATGGCAAGTCAGAGATTCCCCCGGCAGGGCGTGGTGCCGGCAAGGCAAGGCCCCCGCGGAGTCTGACGCCATCGGGACAGGGCCCGCGCAGCCAAATGAAGTGGTGTGCAGAAGAAGAAGACGATGCAGCACCCGGTTTACTTTGTCAGTCCCTCTTGCAGGGGGCTAGGTCAAGGTACTCCGGTGTGCAGAAATTGCTCTTCGGCCTTCTTATGGCCTCGAGGAAGCTGCGTCACTACTTCCAAGCACACGAAATCACCGTCGTCACCCGCCTCCCGTTGCAACGGATACTGCACAACCCAAACGTAACCGGAAGGATTGTGGAGTGCGGAGTTCATTGCAGAATGGACCTCAACGCCTGACGAGGAAATTGAGGAGACCATTCTCCCCGGCAAGGAAGCAAGTCACAACTGGATCATTTACTTTAACGGGGCTTTCTCGCTGCAAGGCGCCGGTGCTGGTGTGCTGCTCATCGCACCCACCAGAGAGCACCTCAAGTATGTAATCCAGATGCACTTTCCCAGGGAGATGTCCACCAACAACACTGCTGAGTACGACAGGTTGCTTGCCGGTCTCAGGATCATGCCAGACCTCGGGGTTAAGAAGCTCATCGTCAGGGGTGATTCGCAGCTTGTCGTCAGACAAGTCAACAAAGATTATCAGAGCCCATTGAAGGAGGCCTACGTAGATGAGGTGAGGAAGCTGGAGGAGCGCTTTGACGGTATACAAGCGGAGCACATTCCCCGAGCAGAGAACGACATCGCCGATTACCTGTCAAAGCGCGCTACATTCAAGCTACCTCTGGCACCAGGTACTTTTTTGCTTCGGTTAACTCAACCATCCGTCGAACCATCAACGGAGCAGGACAAACGGAGGAAATCAGGCCCCGGCGAGTACATTCCCGCAGAGCCCCCTGGGGCCGCCGGCAAGGGTGTTGCCATGGATTCTGAGCCTGCTGAAGAGCGATTGACTCCGACAAGCTGTCAAGCCCTGGCCATAGAGACTGCAGCTCCCATGGCAGAAGAAATGCCTTTGGTCCTTGTTGTCGAGCCCCAGGCTCCGGCATGGGCACAACATACCGTCCGATTCCTCCAAACAGGGGGCTTCTTGAGGAGCAGGAAGAAGCGGAGAAAGTAGCCCGTCGGTCTGCTATGTATCAGTTCGTTGATGACGTCCTGTACAGGAAGAGACCGAACAATGTGAAATTGAAGTGCATTCCCCGGGAGGAAGGACTGGAGCTATTGGCGGAGAAGCGCGGAGGCATATGTGGCTCCCACATAGGGTCGAGGGCCCTTGCCGGCAAGGCGTTCCGGCAGGGTTTCTTCTGGCCCACTACCCACCAGGATGCAACGACACTAGTAACCAAGTGTGAAGCGTGCCAGTTCCATTCGAAGAAGCTTCATCAACCAGCTCAGGCCCTTCAAACAATTCCTCTTTCCTGGCCATTCTCGGTCTGGGGGCTCGACATCCTGGGCCCTTTCCCCCGCGCTATCGGGGGCTTTGAGTACTTGTACATTGCGATCGACAAGTTCACAAAGTGGCCGGAGGTGGAAGCAGTGAGGAAGGTGACAGCACAGTCAGCCGTCAAGTTATGCAAGGGGCTAGTTTGCCGTTTTGGTGTGCCAAACAGAGTCATCACCGACAACGGCACGCAGTTCACAAGCCACACCTTCATGCAATACATCCAAGACCTCAGCAGCAAGGTATGTTTCGCTTCCGTGGCACACCCACGAAGCAACGGCCAGGCGGAGAGGGCCAATGCTGAAGTGTTGCGAGGCCTGAGGACAAAGACTTTTGACAGGCTGCACAAGAGCGAAAGACGCTGGATTGATGAGTTGCCGGTAGTTCTTTGGTCGATCAGGACGACGCCAAATCGAGCCACCGGCCAGACACCCTTTGCCCTGGTATACGGGGTAGAAGAAGTTCTCCCCACGGAACTCATATACGGGTTAGAAGAAGTTCTCCAAACCGCTCGATGACGCAACGCTACTCGAGGAAGATCGTCTTTGGGCAGCTGTGAAAGCAGCACGCTACCAGCAAGCCTTGCGCCGCTACCATAGCCGCAAGGTTCATGCCCAAAGCTTTGAGGAAGGCGACCTTGTACTTCGGTGCATTCAATCGGCCAAGAATTCCAACAAGTTGACGCCAAAGTGGGAAGGCCCTTATCGGGTACTACGAGTCACCAGGCCCGGCGCAGTCCTCCTGGAGACCGAAGATGCTATTCCAGTGAGCAATTCCTCGAACATTGAACATCTTCACAAGTTTTACCCATAAGGCGCGGTTGCCGAGCCCCCCGGCAAACCAGCTTTTGTACAAGCCTTGCCGACAAGGCATGTAACCCTCTGTACAAAGCCAGGCGCACACCCTGAGCATAAATAATAGAAGCGCTGGCGCCCTAAGTTATAGCATGCATGGTAGGTTAAGTCTCTCCCTCGGTTAGGGTTGATAGTGCTTAGCGGTGACTAACCCATAGCCTAGAGCTCGAGTGTGCGTCTTTCTGTCCTCTTTGGTTCGCAGGGCATGTGGACACTTCTGCTGAACCACTTGGAAGAAAGAGAACGACCCAGCGCTCTGGCCCCGGCAAGCCAAGACAGCCGGGAGCTAAAGGCACAAGGATCCAACCACGACAAGCCAAGGTTGCCGGGGCTGCGGATTCAGATAAGTGTTTCATCCCCTGTTATGCATTTCCGTATGGAACTTGGACATGTGATACCTCGTTTAAATACTTAAACCACCGTGCTCCCCTTTTCCTGTACCCAAGAGCTATCCCCTGGGTCGGAACTTGGTCGTAGTCGTGGTGGCAAGAAAATGAACGAGGGGCCCAACCCTACTTCGCCCCTGCCTCCGCCAAGAGCGTGAGAATGGTCGACTGAAGTGGGGGGACGGCAAGGCCTGCGCCGGGCGACAATGTTTATCTTAAAAATAAGAAGGATTTGTTCCTTGGCATGGGCCTCACTCACGCACAAAGAACCCGGCAAGAACCCTTTTTCATTAAAAACGTCCCATACATGTACAGTTCATACGGGATGAAAAACATGAGCAAGGGGATTACAAGTTTTAAATCTAACAAGTGCCCGCAGGCTTACAAACTAAAAAAAGATAAGATGCCCGTAATCCCTTTCTTGTCCCTCTCCTTAGAAGATGGAACAAGGTAGCAGGAGGGAGAAAGAAGCGCCTAGGCAAGGTACGAGAAGCCGAAGGCACCAAGAGAGCATCCCGGTGCCGGGAGAGGAGCTGGAAGATGAGGCAGCGGCCCAACAATACGCGACGAAGGCGTCGATGCCCGCGTACTCCGACTTGACGGCCACCGCCCGCCTTCTTCGCCTTCTTCGGCCCTCCTACGCCAGCCGCCCAAGGAGGCGATGGGGACCGTGCCGATAGAGAGCTTGACAAGGAAGGCCCTCGGCAGGGCGCGTGGCCAAGGGAGGGGCGACGCGGTCAGTCGGAGTCGGGGTCGGCGTCCCGCCTCTCGACGCCCTCATCGTCGCTGTCCTCCTCATCACTCCCGCTCGAAGAGGAATCTTCATCGTCGGAGGAGCTCTCCATGCAGCACTTTAGGTGAGTTCCAAGATCTCCAAAGACCTTGACGGAGAGCAGGCTGCCCTCCATTAACTTGAAGTAGAGGATGAGCCCCGCCATCAGGCTGTGGATGCGAGCAAACATCTTCCATCCGCGACGAAGGTACATGACGTGAGGAGCGGGGAAGTCGACGTCGACCCGCGTGCCGCCATTCCCGCAGCCCCTCATCTGCAATCTGAGGGTCTGGGGCGGATCGAGCTCCATCTCCCGAGCAAATGGGGTAGGGAGACAAAGATGACGACGCGGTGGACGGCGCAGCTGGATGCAGAATTCACGGGGCTAGTCCCCGACGTGGCCCTCCATCGGGGGAGGCATCGCCAGCGGAGGCGGGGCCGGTGCGCCGCCCCGTCCACCTCTTCCCCAAGCGCCACGGCGACCTCGGCCTCGCCCCCCTCCCTTCCTCTCGTGGCTAGCTCCACCGCCGCGAGCTCTTGGGAAGGAGGGACGCGCTGTTGGGCGGCGACCCTCGCCGCCACCATTGAAGGGCCGGCGCCTCCTCTCGCCATGGGAGACGGAAGAAAGAAGCCGAAGTGAATGGATGATGAAAGGATGTGGGATGCCGTCTCCCTCCCCCTTCTTATAAAGGGGCGGGGCCGGGACTCGGCTGCCCCGCTAAGCCAATCCGGCCATCGGGGGCGCAGGGAATCGAGACCGACCCGCTGCCCCAGTCAGTGACGGCCCGGTTTCCCGCCTCTACCACCTGCCACCTGCATGGGGGACACGTGGCGAGCAAGCAGAATTGAGAGGACGGGTGAGGCGACCGTTCCCCACCCCGTGATCGTGGGGCACGGACGCCTTGAGGGCCACGACCCGAGTCCGCCCGAGTAAATGAGCCGCGATGTGACGCATACGTGCGGGAAGGCGCGAGCTGCCTCCCTGTTTTTTGGGAAGGCGCGAGCTGCCTCTTTACCATGATGTGACGCATGCGTGCGAGAATCACCCCACGCATGACCCCCAAGTCACGCACGACCCCCCACGTCGCGCGTTCAACGCGGGTCGTGGGGAGACGCAGCGGCCAAAAAAGTTACTGCGGTAAAATCCGCCCCACCTGCCCGCGCACTGTTCTGGACCTAGCCCAACAATGTGCCGCGCTTATGTGTGGCCCAGGCCCGGGGGCTCCTGTCGGTGTACAAAAGTAGGGGCTCTCCTTTTGACCCCTTTACTTGTGCACGGGCAGTCAGAGCTGCACCCGCGGCCACACTTAACAAGGCAGAGGAGGGAAGCTGGAGGGAAACCGAAGCACAAGACAAAGAAGGCGATGCCAAGACCAGAAGCATAAAAGAGCAAAGGGGCGAGGTGGACTCCCCTGGGAAGACCCTTGCCGGGGCGGCCTCCGCGGCCCCGGTAAGTGCCTTGCTGGGGCAACTGGCCCAACGCCAGCAGAGCGAGCCACCCTTGAGCCCAAGGGTTCCAAACACCGCCAACAACTACATTGGACCCAGGGCTCGGGATGCACCTCTGTGGTGGCATGCAGGTCTTTGTCAAGATCATGAATACATGAGATCAGACGACAACCAGAAGACGACGACCCTCGGCGGGATCCTAGGCGAGGAAATCCACAAAGACCCCCGGCAAGCACCTTGCGGGGACGACCGCAGCGCCACGGCAAGACCCTTGCCGGGCCCCCAGCAAGACCCTTGCCGAGGACACCAGTGGAGCCACAGCCAGGCCTACGTCTGCCAAGATGCCACCGCCGTCCCCAAGCAGCTGCTAGCTCAACCAACTGGGCAGGCACCTGCGTGGCGACGGGTGGCCTCTACACCGACCCATCAAGCACCTGCGTGATGGCATGCAGATCTTCGTGAAGACTCCATGACTGCGCCAGCCCAGCAGCCAGACAACGTGGTGCCACGACGCCTCGTCAGCTTAGAAGCGTGTCGAGCCAGGCGGAGCGGCGACAGCTGGGACGTGCTTCCTCGCTGTCCCCGATAAAGCAAGGGGGCACGTCGGCAGTGCATTAAATGCGTTTGTCCGATGGTCCCAGAGGATAGGCTTATCGACTGTAGACCTTTCCACCTCCTGTGTGCCACTATGGCAACCCCTTTTGCCTATAAAAGGAGGCCCGAGGCGACCAGGAGAAGGATTCGGCTCTTTGGAACTACGCAGCCATCGTAGCTAGTTCGAGAGCTCAAGAACACTCTCAAATACACACCAAAGCAGGACTAGGGTATTACGCATCCTCGCGGCCCGAACCTGGATAAATAATCTTTGTGTTAGCTCCTAAACCTGCTCTTCTCACAACCGTAGAAGGGATTCCAGTGATCCCATAGGTGTTGTTTTCCCCGACACTCTCAGTCCGGTAATTCAGTTCTCCCCCAAACGTTACCAGCAACGTGATCTTTCCCTTAGGATGGCTCCTGTCAGGATTAAATCCATGAAACGTGTCGGTAAACTCTAGCTCATCTTCCCCTCTCTGAAGCTTGCTGATGACTGCCGGGGAAATCAGATTCAACCCAACCCCGTCGTCCACCAACATCTTTGTGACCTTGAGGTTGCGAATTGTTTGGGAGACCAACAACGGCAAACACCCTACAGCACTGGTACGGCTAGGATGATCCTCCTCGTCAAAGATGATGGGCATATGGGACCGTTTGAGCGGCTTCCGGGCCTCTGGAGCTGGTTCCACGGCATTGACCTCTCGTGCCCACCGTTTGAGCTGGCGGTGAGAAGTGTGTAG
Source organism: Triticum aestivum (assembly GCF_018294505.1). Taxonomy (NCBI): domain Eukaryota; kingdom Viridiplantae; phylum Streptophyta; class Magnoliopsida; order Poales; family Poaceae; genus Triticum; species Triticum aestivum. Next base: position 229,958,954 of record NC_057805.1, read on the forward strand.
AGATGCACCTCCATCAATGCACAGGGCGTCTGTGGCCTTCTGAAACTCTTGCTCAATAGTTTCCTCTTCATCCCCTCCATCACTTTCATGTTCACACATTTCCTTCTCTCGGCCTCTGGCGGGCTTTCCTTGATTCCGAAAGGGTTTGCTGGGGCAATTTACTTCACCACCCCGGCCCTTACCGCCAGCGACATTCTGACTTTTTTTCCTTATCACGCTTCTCATATTTTGCTCTCTGTTTCTTGACAAGCTGCTCAACCTAGTAACACTCTTGAAGGTCGTGGCCCTTGGTCCAATGGATCTTGCAGTACGGCCCATAGCCTTTCCCAGCTTTTTCGGCAGCAGCGGCTTCTCGACAGTCAGTGCACGCGGCAGCTTCCTTGCCGGGGGGCCTCAGCTTTGGCCTTCTTGCTTGTACTAGGCGTACCAGATCCTTCAACAGTCATCATTGCCTTATCTCTTCGCTTCTTACTGCGCTTCTTGCACTTCTTCTTACTGGTTGATCTGTCCACATCCTCTGACTAAACGTTGGGGCAATCTTCCTCTCCGGGCAACCTCCTTCCCTCCTCCATCCGAGCACACTTATCCACTAATGTGTAAAGCTCATTCACAGTCTTGGGCAACCGCATGTTCATCTTGGAACGAATACGACGGTTGCGCACATTGGACTAGAAGGCAGCTATTACGGCTGCCGGATGGATGTTCGGGATATTTCTATGAACTTTGCTGAATCTCTGTAAATACTTACGGAGGGTTTCTCCTTCCTTCTGCTGGAGAAGCTGCAAATCGCTGGGCCTGCCGGGTTCTTGATGACCGCCAGTGAAGGCGCCAATGAACTCGTGGCACATGTCAGCCCACGACGAAATGGAGTTCTCCGGTAGGTGCATCAGCCAAGACCTCACATTGGACATCATGGCCAAAGGGAAGTAGTCGGCAAACACCTTCGCATCTCTTCCCCCGGCAGCCTGAACAGTGATGGTGTAGATGCTCAGGAACTCTGTCGGGTTCAGCCTCCCATCGTACTTCTCAGGTATCTCTGGTTTGAACGAGCGAACGGACGGCCAACGGACTTGCCGCAGCTCTGGTGTAAAGGCAGAGCAGCCAACCTCTAAAGGTAGGCACCATCCAACACTGAGCGCGGGCTCGCCGACGTTGAGGCCGTCGCACCCGTCGGCCCGGCGGAGGTCGTCGCCGCGTTGCTCAATGACGACGCGCGCGCCTCCTCTCCGCCCATCCTCCGGGGCTCGACGTTGGCCTGGATGTACTTGAGGGTCAGATGATGCCATCGAGATGTCGTCGTGATCTTGATTCTATTGCGCTCACGCTGGCTGCCGTGGCGGGGACTGCACCGTGGGGATGGCCCCATCCGTACAGTCAGCAGCATGAGCTGGTGCTGTCGCTTGGGGAGGTTGTGGTGGACGAGCTCGCCGTGAGCCCCCAGCTTTGGCGAAACCGAGCAGGCTTTGGATGCTGGCAAACCATTCGTCTATCTGCTCGGCCGCTGGCAGAAACCTGTGCAGCAGATGAGCTCACGCCATGGCCTCCGAAGCTGTACTTGGCATGGATGTCGATGAAGTCGATCGTACCGTCATGCGGCTCCTGACGGTGCCAGCGGCGGTAGTACTGTGCCCCCACTATCGCTACGGGGCGACCACCTGGATGTGGTATGGTGAAGGCGCTCGAGGCCCAGCGGCTCCGTCAGGCACAGCGGCTTGGTCGGCCCGTCCCAGGGAAGGGGCACATGCTGCGACCACACCCATGGCAGGGGCGACCGGAGGGCGGCGGTTCGCCCCGGTCCGAGTGCCGTTGCTGTGGCTGTGCCCATCGGCGGGAGAGAGGGGCACAGATGGAGTAACCCCCTCACCAGTACCTTGTTGAGCGTGGCCGTCTGGGTGTTGCTGATGCTGCTCTCCTCCGGTGCCTCCTGCTCCTGTGTTGGCTGCGGGGGAAGTGGTGACGGTGCCGCCTACTCTGACCACATCCCCAGCAGCGTTCGCGTCGTCGTGCGCCCCCGCACCCCCCGCAGCGTTAGAGGCCACAGGCGGCAGAGCCTTCGAGGTGTATGGATGAGCCAGAGGACCGGGTTTCTTCTTGGGCGCCATGGTCGATGGCGTCGTCGAAGACGAAGATGGTGATGAAGTCGACGCGCCGCGCACGCCTTCAGGTTTGCGCAAGTGAGCCCCCTACCTGGTGCGCCAAAGATATCGCGGGAAACCATGACCACCTATGGGACCAGAGGCCCCTTGCTGGTTCGGCAGGGGGGCGACGCATTGCACAAAGAGCAGACGAGCATGGGGCGGTGCAGCAGGGATCGCACAGGAAGCTTATCCAGGTTCGGGCCACCGCGAGGCATAAGACCCTACTCCTGCTTTGGTGGATTGATGGTGGAAAAGTGGTGGTTGAGTGTAGTACACTTGCCCGGCAAACCCTTGAGGTTCGAACACTGGGGTGCGCATGAAGACCTCTCTCTCTAGCTCGCTCGCATAACGATCTCTAGGCCTAGGTCGACGAACCCAAAGAACAAGAGGCACGGGGGTTTACACTGGTTCGGACCACCGTTGTGGTGTAATACCCTACTCCAGGACCGGGTTTCTTCTTGGGCCATAGTACAAGGTAAGAACAGCCTCCTGAGGAGAGGTGTTCTAGAGCTCGGTGAGCTAGTGGGATGGCCTTGGTGGAATGGATCCAATCCAAGATGAGTTGCCTCCTGTGGTGGTGGCTACTCCTATTTATAGAGGCCTTGGTCCTCTTCCCAAATATCAGGCGGGAAGGGATCCCACAACGGCCAAGTTTGAAGGGAGACAACTAGAACAAGCTATCCTGACAAAAGGTGGTCTTCACCTGCCAAAGGCTCCGGTGGTGATGACGCTGTGGGCTCCGCGGTGACCTCCACCCTACTGTCCTGCTGGTCTTGGTCTCGTTGCACCGATATGGAAACCTTTGCCTGATGCCTCGGGACTCCTCGCCTGCGCTTGCCCCTTTAGCACCAAAGAGGAAACTGGTACTCTGCACCCGCTAGCGCCTGCCTGGCCTTGGTCGTCATGGCTCACGTCACGTGAACCTCGCGAGGTGCCCCTTGCATAGATATCTCCGCTCCTCGGGAGCCAGCCTAGCGAGGCTATCCCTGAGGAATTCCTGGTGTCGTCCGCCTCGTGAGGCTTGGCCCCTCGCGAGGGTCTTGAGTGGTTGTTGTTGAAGATGGGCCGTACCAGGCCGTTGGTGGTGCCACGCCATGGGCCGCAGGCAGGCAAGTCTGGGTACCCCATTCCCAGGACGCCGACAGTAGCCCCCGTGCCCAAGGCGCACTTGGACTTGGCTTCGAGACAAAGCCAAAGGGCAAGTGCGGAGCATCGCGGGCCCCAACAGCCTACGGCCTAGATTGACACGTGGTGATTGACCGGACGCGGGCATCTCCGCTTCCCCACGCTGCCTCGGCAACCGCCCGACTTGACGAGACCCTGCTGCATGCAGGAGAAAACCATCATTACCTTAGATCATGGAGGCCGACGGTTGGCCTCCTTCTGGCTATAAATGAGGAGAGGGGCGGAGCCCCCGTTGCTCATCTCCTTCTCCACTCCGTTTGCTTCTTCTTCTTCCTCCTTGCTCCACCGTCTTGCTGCGACACCCATGGCGCCGATAAGGAGGTTCTCCGCTGCTGAGAAGGGGAAGACCCACCACGAGGAGCAGGGGCCACTTCCACCGAGGAATAGGTTGGCCCGCCCCTGCGACGCCGTCGTGCGGCAGGTCGTGATGAGGCCTTGGCACGAGCGGCCTTCCCATGCTACTCGCTGCCCTTGTACACCCAAGAAGAAGGCTCCAGAGGAGGAGGCAGTGACCCGCGCCGCTCGCACCACGGCCGCGGTGGCCGTACTGTGCTGGCCCGCAACGCCAGCCCACGAACTAACGCCGAGGGCTCCTCGCGCAAATTCGTGGTGTGGGCGGCAATGCCCCCGCGGACATGGATCAGATTCCCGTAGTTCTTCACTGAAGAGGTGCCGTCGAGGGGGCCACTTGAGCTGTGGCTACGGCACGCCGAGTGTGGCACCCCGGCGATGGGAGCAGAGGTCGAGTCGTCTCCCCAGGCAAGATCTACATGACCCGTGGATGGGGTGAGGTCGCCCGCGCTTGCCGCGCGTAGGGCGCCCTCGCCATCCACTTCGAGTACGACAGCGCCTCCACGATGTCCTTCAAGGTCTTTGATGAGGAAGGCCGTCGCCTAGAATGCTACCCTGGAGGGGGTCGCCTGGACGGCGCAGGGGCTGGCGCTGTGCCCACCCTTGGCCCCACTGACAGCCCCTCCAGCAGCAGTGACAGCGCCAAGGAGTCGAGCGACTCTCCCGAGCTTGACGAGACTCCAGAGACAAGCGACGAAAAATACGTGCCCCTGAGCTCTCGCGCCCGGAGTGTGGCAGCGGCGTCCGCTTGCCGCCGTTGATCTGGATGGGATTGGCATCGGCCTCCCACGGCGCACTGTTGATGATGGCGTCGGCGGCGACGCCTATAGATTTGGCTCCTGGAAACCTTCTTCTTTTGTTCCCTGCGAGGAATCGAGGTGAACCCCGTGGGGGTGTGTAAAGGATCTGTAGTACTTTTGCATCAAATGTTATTCCTATTATGAAATTCACGATCGCATGTCTTGCTTTGGCGTTGTCTCCCTTTTCGTCCTCGCGAGGCATTGCAGGAACTCTACGAGAAGGGCTTGGAGAAGCCTTTGGTGAACGATGACGAGGGCCCCACCCAGCTACTTCCTCAGCTCCTCACGGCGCTCGAGGACGTCGTCAATGGAATCGGCCCCATGGTGGAGGAGGAAGCGTGCGCATTTTCCTCATTGGCCCTGACGCGCGTCCTCAGCCCTTCACCTTCGCGACCCCAATGCCAACCTAGGTGTCCCGCTCGATCCCGTGGATGCCACATGGAGGCCTTGTTGAAGAAGTTCCTTGCCATCGACCCTGTGCCTCCAGCTGATGGTGCCACTGATCCCGCGAACAAGGTCAACGACACGGGTGACGACGACGCTGCCGACGAGAGGGCACTTCCCGACGACGGCGCCCAAGGCTGAAGAGGAGGCTCGCTGGTGAACGATGGTGCTCCTTCCTGCTTTTACTTTCCTATGAACTTACCTGCGATATGCAACGTGCCTCGTGGAGGCGTCAAAACTTCTGTTTGGTGTTTAAGGAACAATATGTTTTGTAATATTTTATTAGGATCCCGTAATTCCTTCCCGTTTGCTTGTTGTTCTACGTCAGCAGGGCCGGACCCCGCGCATACCTCAGCCGCCGTTGGACCGTCCGGATCACCAGGACGGGACCAAGGGGTGAGGGGCTACGTGGCCAGTTAGGCTCCTGAGTCGCGATGCTCAGGAGTCCCCCTTGACACGCAAACGGCCTGCAGGAAGGAGATGCGAAAGTAGGCCTCAGTGTTCTACGTCGGCAGGGCCCGACCCCGCGCATACCTCAGCCGCCGTTGGGCCGTCCGGATCACCAGGATGGACCAAGGGGTGAGGGGCTACTTGGCGAGTTAGGCTCCTGAGTCGCCATGCTCATGAGTCCCCCTTGACGGTCAAAAAGACCTTCATACCTGACCACGCTGAGGTCCCGCTCGGGAGGGGCGCGCAACGACCAGGTCCGAGGGACCTGGCAGGGTGGCGTACGCTAGGCGTGACCTGAGCATAGCCCCCATTCCCAGCCCCCTCGCGTGACTCTCCCGAGGGGAAAGCATTGCGGTGAGGCTGGACACTGAGACGGGTGGCTCCCTGAGGTTGATGTGGCCATGGGGCCGCCCTCACTTGTTTACCACCAGTGCAGAGCATAGTGCTTCCGCACTTGCACGGGAATAGCCGCTCCTCAACCGTGTCGACTGCCAGCATGGAGCATGGTGCTTCCACTGGTGTGTGGGTGAGGGCTCCCACTGAGTGGAGCCCCCAGGGCATGTACAGCCCCGCCCTGACACGTGGCTTGCACGGTAGGGCAGGACGAGGTGTGTCTGGGCACTCGTGAGACAGTGCGGGACTCACGAGCCCTACCTCAAGGCGGGTTGCGCCTGGTCTTGATTCTTGATATAGGTGTGGCGATCCTGCGAGATGGTTAGGCAACCTGCGCTGGATGAATCTCCTGAGGTGATTACATGAGGAGGCCAAACACCAACGACCCCAGGAGGTGACGTGAACGGGGCTAGCCCGCCAGACAGAGCTCAGTCGTTGGGTTTATCGACGCTGCAGGGACGGACCCGAGCACAGACGCCGTGCCTAGCCTTCTCATGCAAAGAATCCTAAAGAAAGATAACCTGCGCACATCTCCCACGATGGCGAGAGCGGTCGTGGGTGGGCTTGCAAGGGCGCACGATGTTGATGGTATCGACGTACCGGGTAGGCAGGTGAAAATCATATGGTTAATCATGCAAGGAGGCAAGCTAGTTCAGATAAATGCAAGAATGATACATGCCACTGGGACGGACCAGAGCGGCCTGGGGATAATGAGCCTGAGGGGCGCCCCCAACAGAGTAAGCTAAAGATGCGAAAGGATACACATCGTAGGGACAGGCATGTGCGACTTGGGGATAATGCTGCCCGAGGGGCGCCCCCAACTAAATGAACTGGAAAGAGTCACCTGATACCATAGCTGGAGTGGTTTTGGACTAGCTGAAGATGCGTGCTGGAGAACTTGCTCCTCACGAGCCGCCAGGGTCCTGAGCCTCAGGAGGCTCTGTGGGCCCAGGTGGCTCCTGAAGACTATCGCCATCTCCGCCAGAATAGCATGATGCCTGGCCTCCTGAGCCGCCAGAATGCTCCGCAAGTGGCGCTGGAAGGTGACAGCCGCGTTCAGTAAGCCGAATGGCATGCGAAAATAGCTGTGCGGTGGACCCTCGCACCGTCCAACACCAGAAACATCCCTGAGATGCGGCCCTATTGAGCCCTGAAATGTCGATGCAGACACGCAGCCCGCGTCCTCGCCAGGATGGGGAGCTATGCCGGGTGGTGGGCGGCGGTCGCCGTGTATGGTCCTTGTCGGATTTCGGGTTCCAGCAAAACCCTTAAGGTTCGAACACTGGGGTGCGCACGAAGATCTCCCCCTCACCGATCACGCCTGAGGATGAACAGTACAAGGGGAAGAACAGCCTCCTGAGGAGAGGTGTTCTTGTGCTTGGTGGGTGTGAGGATCGCCCGAGTGAGCTCTGGTAGGTGAGGATCCGATCCCCTCTACTTTGGTGGCTAACCCTATTTATAGAGGCCCTAGTCCTCTTCCCAAATATTGAGCAGGAAGGGAGCCAGCCACGGCCAATTTGAAAGGGAACAGCTAGTGCAGCTTATCCTGACAAAAGTAGTCTTCGCCTGCCAAAGGCTCTAGTGGTGACGCCGTCTTGGGCTCCACGGTGACCTCCGTCTTGCTGTCCTGCTGGTCTTGGTCTCGTTGCACCGATATGGAAACCTTTGTCAGCGTTCTGGGAACGGGGGTACCCAGACTTGCCTGCCTGCGGCCCACGGCATGGCTCTGCAAGTGGGCCCGTACGGCCCATCTTCACCAACAAGCATTCAAGACCCTCGCGAGGGGCCAAGCCTCGCGAGGCGGACGATGCAAGACCTCCTCAGGAGCGGCCTGACCAGGTTGGCTCATGAGGGGCGGAGAGATCAAGGCAAGGCAAACCTCGTGAGGTTCTCGTGATGTGAGCCATGACGAACGAGACCGGGCGGGCGCCAGCGTGCGCAGTGTCCTTGTTTCCTCTTTGGTGCTAAGGAGGCAAGCGCAGGCGTGGAGTACTGAGGCATCAAGCAAAGGTTTCCATATCAGTGCAATGAGACCAAGACCAGCAGGACCGCAAGACGGAGGTCACCATTGAGCCCAAGGCGGCGTCACCACCAGAGCCTTTGGCAGGCGAAGACTACTTTTATCAGGATAAGCTGTACTAGCTGTCCCCTTTCAAATTGGCCGTTGTTGGCTCCCTTCCAGCTCAATATTTGGGAAGAGGACTAGGGCCTCTATAAATAGGACTAGCCACCACCATAGACGGGGACGGAGATAATCCTCACCCACACGAGTTCACCAAGCACAAGAGCACCTCTCCTCAGGAGGCTGTTCTTCCCCTTGTACTGTTCATCCTTAGCCCAAGAGGCAATCCACCACACACACTGGAGTAGGGTATTACACCACAACGGTGGCCCGAACCAGTATAAATCTTGTGTTCTTTGTGTTGCGAGTTCGTGGAGTTAGCCCTTGAGATCTTAGCAAAGCTATGACGTGGATCGGCAGGGGGAGATCATCGTGCGCACCCCAGAGTTCGAACCTTAAGGGTTTTGCCAGAACCCGAGATCCGACATTTGGCGCGCCAGGCAGGGGTGTGCCATAGCTTCCCTCCCGTCGATCTACACTCCGCCACCACCGCCCTCCACCCTCATGGCAGGCTTCTCGCTCCCGGCTCTGACGACAGACACCGACGACGGGGCCAGGGGGCTCCGAGCCCTGGCCCCCGCCTTGCGCCAGGTGCAGTGGCCACCCAAGTTTAAGCCGGAGATGCCGCCGCGCTATGACGGCGCGGCGGACCCGTCAGCTTTCCTGTTGGCATACGAGGAGGCCGTCCTCGAGGCCGGGGGTGACGACAAGGTCATGGACAGCTGGTTTCCCATGGCCCTCACCGGCGTGCCGCGCGCCTGGCTGCTCAACCTCCCCGGATCCACGGTGGCATCTTGGGAGGAGCTGCGTGGCCTCTTCACTGCGCGCTACGCGGCACAGGCGCACCACGCGGTCGCGGCCCTACTTGTCGGCTCTCAAGCACCGCCTTCAGATCGCCACATCAAGCCATTCCTTCGCCAAATCGGCACCGCTTCCAAGCGCTCGGGGGCTCCGCCGGGCTGGGCTGCGCCCGAGGCCGACCTCACCTTCGACTCGGAAGACCACCCCGTCACCATCGCCGGCTCGGGTGTGCTCCCGATGCTTTGCGCACCCACTATTTGCAACGTGGCCATTACCAAGACCCTCATCGACGGCGGCGCCGGCCTCAACGTGCTCTCCGAGGAGGCCTTCAGCCTTCTTCACGTACCGCTCAGCAGCTCAGCCTCAGCAAGCCTTTCTCAGGAGTTGGCGGCGGCGCCGCCCACTCCCTGGGGCAGATTCGCCTCACTGACACCTTCGGCACGTGCGGCAACTAACGCACCGAGCTGGTCGACTTCGACATCGCCCGCATCGGCCTCCCGTACAATGCCATCCTCAGGTACCCAGCTCTGGCCCAGTTCATGGTAGCGACCCATCCGGCCTACATCCTCATGAAGATGCCTGGAAGCAAGGGCATCCTCACCATCAAGGGGGCGCTAAGGAGGCCCTGGCGGCGCTCAAGCTTGCCCTCAAGACCGCCGTGGCGGCACAGCCCGCCGTGGCGGCACAGCCCGCCGGTGCGAGCACCTCCGAGGCCAAGGGAGCCGCACCAACCAAGAAGAAGCAGTTGTTCACCCAAGACAAGGCGGAAACCAAGCAGGTGCCGGTCGATGAGGACGGGTCCTCAGGAGCCACCTTTACCATAGGTGCCGACCTCTACCCAAGCCAAGAGGAAGCAGTTGTGATGTTCTTGCACGCGAACAAGGAGATATTCGCATGGGAAACCAAGCAGCTGGTGGGGGTCCCGAGAGAGGTGATTCAGCATCACTTTAGGGTGTGCCCCAATGTACGCCCTGTGAAGCAGTGGGCAAGACGGCAGTCCACGGAGAAGCAGGCCTTCATCGTCCAAGAAACCCGCAAGTTAGAGGCGGCGGGTGCCATTCGCGAGGTTCGGTACCCCGAATGGCTGGCAAACCCCGTCGTTGTGCCGAAGAAAGGCGGGAAGGAGCGAACGTCCGACTTCTACCTCTTGAGCACTGCGTTGGTTTTCCCTTGAAGAGGAAAGGGTGATGCAGCAAAGTAGCGTAAGTATTTCCCTCAGATTTGAGAACCAAGGTATCAATCCAGTAGGAGGCCACGCACGAGTCCCTCGCACCTACACAAACAAATAAATCCTCGCAACCAACATGATAAGGGGTTGTCAATCCCTTCACGCTAACTTACGAGAGTGAGATCTGATAGATATGACAAGATAATATTTTTGGTATTTTTATGATAAATATGCAAAGTAAAATAGAAGCAAAATAAAAGGCAACGAAAATAACTTGTTGATGGGAGATTAATATGATGGAAAATAGACCCGGGGGCCATAGGTTTCACTAGTGGCTTCTCTCAAGAGCATAAGTATTACGGTGGCTGAACAAATTACTATTGAGCAATTGATAGAATTGAGCATAGTTATGAGAATATCTAGGTATGATCATGTATATAGGCATCACGTCCGAGACAAGTAGACCGACTCCTGCCTGCATCTACTACTATTACTCCACACATCGACCGCTATCCAGCATGCATCTAGAGTATTAAGTTCATAAGAACAGAGTAACGCTTTAAGCAAGATGACATGATGTAGAGGGATAAATTCATGCAATATGATATAAACCCCATCTTGTTATCCTCGATGGCAACAATACAATACGTGCCTTGCTGCCCCTACTGTCACTGGGAAAGGAAACCGCAAGATTGAACCCAAAGCTAAGCACTTCTCCCATTGCAAGAAAGATCAATCTAGTAGGCCAAACCAAAGTGATAATTCGAAGAGACTTGCAAAGATAACCAATCATACATAAAAGAATTCAGAGGAGATTGAAATATTGTTCATAGATAAACTTGATCATAAACCCACAATTCATCGGTCTCAACAAACACACCGCAAAAGAAGATTACATCGAATAGATCTCCACAAGAGAGGGGGAGAACATTGTATTGAGATCCAAAAAGAGAAAAGAAGCCATCTAGCTAATAACTATGGACCCGAAGGTCTGAGGTAAACTACTCACACATCATCGGAGAGGCTATGGTGTTGATGTAGAAGCCATCCGTGATCGATGCCCCTCCGGCGGAGCTCCGGAACAGGCCCCAAGATGGGATCTCACGGGTACAGAAGGTTGCGGCGGTGGAATAAGGTTATTGGCCCCGTATCTGGTAGTTTGGGGGTACGTAGGTATATATAGGAGGAAGGAGTACGTCGGTGGAGCAACAGGGGGCCCACGAGGGTGGAGGGCATGCCCCCTACCTCGTGGCCTCCTGGTTGATGTCTGGACGTAGGGTCCAAGTCCTCTGGATCACGTTCGTTCCGAAAATCACGTTCCCGAAGGTTTCATTCCGTTTGGACTCTGTTTGATATTCTTTTTCTACGAAACTCTAAAAGAGGCAAAAAACAACAATTCTGGGCTGGGCCTCCGGTTAATAGGTTAGTCCCAAAAATAATATAAAAGTGTATAATAAAGCCCAATAATGTCCAAAACAGAATATAATATAGCATGGAACAATCAAACATTATAGATACGTTGGAGACGTATCAAGCATCCCCAAGCTTAATTCCTGCTCGTCCTCGAGTAGGTAAATGATAAAAAAGGAATTTTTGATGTGGAATGCTACTTGGCATAATTCAATATAGTTCTTATTGTGGCATGAATGTTCAGAATTGATATGATTCAAGATAAAAGTTTAATGTTGACATAAAAACAATAATACTTCAAGCATACTAACTAAGCAATTATGTCTTATCAAAATAACATAGCCAAAGCAAGTTATCCCTACAAAATCATATAGTATGGCTATGCTCCATCTTCCCCACACAAAATATGCATATCATGTAAGGCCCCGGTTTTGGCCAAGCATTTGGTTCATACTTTTAACGCGCTTCAGCCTTTTCAACTCTTACGCAATACATGAGCGCAAGCCATGGATATAGCACTATGGTGGAATAAGGTATAATGGTAGGGGTTATGTGGGAAGACAAAAAAGGAGAAAGTCTCACATCAACGAGGCTAATCAACGGGCTATGGAGATGCCCATCAATTGATGTTAATGCGAGGAGTAGGGATTGCCATGCAACGGATGCACTAGAGCTATAAGTGTATGAAAGCTCAAAAAGAAACTAAGTGGGTGTGCATCCAACTTGCTTGCTCAGGAAGACCTCGGGCATTTGAGGAAGCCCATCATTGGAATATACAAGCCAAGTTCTATAATGAAATTTCCCACTAGTATATGAAAGTGACAAAATGAGAGACTTTCTATTATGAAGATCACGGTGCTACTTTGAAGCACAAGTGTGGTAAAAGGATAGTAACATTGTCCCTTCTCTCTTTTTCTCTCATCATTTTTTTTATTTGGGCCCTTTCACTTTTTTTCATGGCCTCTTTTTTTAGTCCGGAGTCTCATCCCGACTTGTGGGGGAATCATAGTCTCCATCATCCTTTCCTCACATGGGACAATGCTCTAATAATTATGATCATCACACTTTTATTTACTTACAACTCATGAATTACAACTCAATAATTAGAACAAAATATGACTCTATATGAATGCCTCCGGCAGTGTACCGGGATATGCAATGAATCAAGAGCGACATGTATGAAGGAATTATGAACGGTGGCTTTGCCACAAATACAATGTCAACTACATGATCATGCAAAGCAATATGACAATAATGGAGTATGTCATGATGAATGAAACGGTGGAAAGTTGCATGGCAATATATCTCGGAATGGCTATGGAAATGCCATGATAGGTAGGTATGGTGGCTCTTTTGAGGAAGATATAAGGAGGTTTATGTGTGATAGAGCATATCATATCACGGGGTTTGGATGCACCGGCGAAGTTTGCACCAACTCTCAAGGTGAGAAAGGGCAATGCGCGGTACCGAAGAGGCTAGAAAATTGCGGAAAGGTAAGTGTGCGTATAATCCATGGACTCACATTAGTGATAAAGAACTCATATACTTATTGCAAAAATTTATTAGCCCTCGAAGCAAAGTACTACTACGCATGCTCCTAGGGGAAGGGTTGCTAGGAGTTAACCATCGCGCGATCCCGACCGCCACACAAAGTAAGACAATCAACAAATACTTCTTGCTCTGACTTCGTTACATAATGGTTCACCATACGTGCATGCTATGGGAATCACAAACTCCAACACATGTATTTTTCAATTCCACAATTACTCAACTAGCACAACTATGATATTACTACCTTTATATCTCAAAACAATTATCAAGCATCAAATTTCTCATGATATTAATTAAAGCAAATTGCCATGCTATTTTAAGACTCTCAAAATAATATAAGTGAAGCATGGGAGATCAATATTTTCTATAAAACAAATCCACCACCGTGCTCTAAAAGATATAAGTGAAGCACTAGAGCAAAACTATATAGCTCAACAAATATAAGTGAAGCACATAGAGTATTCTAATAAATTCTGAATCAAGTGTGACTCTCTCAAAAGGTGTGTACAGCAAGGATGATTGTGGTAAACTAAAAATCAAAGACTCAAATAATACAAGACGCTCCAAGCAAAACACATATCATGTGGTGAATAAAAATATAGCTCCAAGTAAAGTTACCGATGGAAGTAGACGAAAGAGGGGATGCCTTCCGGGGCATCCCCAAGCTTTGGCTTTTAGGTGTACTTAGATTATCTTGGGGTGCCTTGGGCATCCCCAAGCTTAGGCTCTTGCCACTCCTTGTTCCATAATCCATCAAATCTTTCACCCAAAACTTGAAAACTTCACAACACAAAACTCAGCAGAAAATCTCGTAAGCTCCGTTAGCGAAACAAAACAAAATACCACTTCAAGGTACTGTAATGAACTCATTATTTATTTATATTGGTGTTAAACCTACTGTATTCCAACTTATCTATGGTTTATAAACTATTTTACTAGCCATAGATTCATCAAAATAAGCAAACAACACACAAAAAACAGAATCTGTCAAAACAGAACAGTCTGTAGTAATCTGTAACTAACGCAAACTTATGGAACTCCAAAACTTCAGCCGAAATAGGAGGACCTAGACCATTTGTTTATTGATCCGCAGCAATTGGAATCAATATTTTATCACGTTCTGGTGATTTTTAAAAATTATTTTCGTGAACAGAAAGTTTCTGGAATTTACAGCAAGATCAAATAACTATCATCCAAGAAGATCCTATAGGTTAAACTTGGCACAAACACTAATTAAAACATAAAAACACATCTAACCAGAGGCTAGATCAAATATTTATTCCTAAACAGAAGCAAAAAGCAAAAAACTAAAAATAAAATTGGGTTGCCTCCCAACAAGCGCTGTCGTTTAACGCCCCTAGCTAGGCATAAAAGCAAGGATAGATCTAGGTACTGCCATAATAATAAGATAGATCATTAAAACTCATTTCATACTCTCTACGTTCGGCAGCAAGCTTTCTTTGTGGCAAGCAAAGGTAATCAAAAGGGCTAAATTTAATGGGACAAAAATCCCCAAGATCAACCTTAGGAGGTATAGGTTCCTCCTTCGGCCCATCATATTGCACAACCAATTCATCATTATAGGCATTCTTTTAACAGAACTTGGTGAGCCTATATTCGAGAGAATATCCTAGCTCATTATTTCAAATAGCAAAATCATCTTTAACTTCAGAAATTCTATCAACTAGAATATTGGTAGGAACCTTTTTTCTAAGGTGTTCATTGAAAGCAACATAATCTAGACATTGAAAACACATTATTTCCTCTTGATCAAATAAGATAGTTTCTATGGGAGGACGTCCAGCGTCCACCCTATAATGCGCAAAGATTTCTTTGGCCTCTTTTATAATAAATCTGAACTCATAAGCCAAAAATATAGTAGCAACACGCTTAACAGAAGAATGCTCAATGTTAGAAAATTCTAGGAAAATCCTCTGTATGCAGGGATGCATGTGCATAAATTGTCTTTCAAGTTGAACTACAAGCATGGCGATAGCGTCCGCAAGACTACTAGTTCTATGAAGAATAGAACTACCCATAGAAGGCAAAGCACCGGCACAAGTAAAGAAATCTTGGATAACTCCTTTTCCAATAATGTTACCACTACCAATTCGGAATTTTTTTTGTATGTAAGGTAGGGGATTCTTTAGTAGGAGCATTATTATTATCCTTATCGACAATAATTTCCCCAGTTTAGACATAACGGCAGAGAGTGTCCGGAGCAAAAAGAAAGTGGTAGGCAAAAAGGGAAAAGAAAGAGAGCGAATAAAACGGCAAGGGTGAAGTGGGGGAGAGAAAAACGAGAGGCAAATGGCAAATAATGTAATGCGGGAGACAAGGGTTTGTGATGGGTACTCGGTATGTTGACTTTTGCGTAGACTCCCCGGCAACGGCGCCAGAAATGGCTCGTTTTCGGGAGTCCAAATCTTGACTTGACCTTGCGTAAGCCTCCCTGGCAACTGCGCCAGAAATCCTTCTTGCTACCTCTTGAGCACTGCGTTGGTTTTCCCTTGAAGAGGAAAGGGTGATGCAGCAAAGTAGCGTAAGTATTTCCCTCAGTTTTGAGAACCAAGGTATCAATCCAGTAGGAGGCCACGCACGAGTCCCTCGCACCTACACAAACAAATAAATCCTCACAACCAACGCGATAAGGGGTTGTCAATCCCTTCACGCTCACTTACGAGAGTGAGCTCTGATAGATATGATAAGATAATATTTTTGGTATTTTTATGATAAAGATGCAAAGTAAAATAGAAGCAAAATAAAAGGCAACGGAAATAACTTGTTGATGGGAGATTAATATGATGGAAAATAGACCCTGGGGCCATAGGTTTCACTAGTGGCTTCTCTCAAGAGCATAAGTATTACGGTGGGTGAACAAATTACTGTTGAGCAATTGATAGAATTGAGCATAGTTATGAGAATATCTAGGTATGATCATGTATATAGGCATCATGTCCGAGACAAGTAGACCGACTCCTGCCTGCATCTACTACTATTACTCCACACATCGACCGCTATCCAGCATGCATCTAGAATATTAAGTTCATAAGAACAGAGTAACGCTTTAAGCAAGATGACATGATGTAGAGGGATAAATTCATGCAATATGATATAAACCCCATCTTGTTATCCTCGATGGCAACAATACAATGCGTGCGTTGCTGCCCCTACTGTCACTGGGAAAGGACACCGCAAGATTGAACCCAAAGCTAAGCACTTCTCCCATTGCAAGAAAGATCAATCTAGTAGGCCAAACCAAACTGATAATTCGAAGAGACTTGCAAAGATAACCAATCATACATACAAGAATTCAGACAAGATTAAAATATTGTTCATAGATAAACTTGATCATAAACCCACAATTCATCGGTCTCAACAAACACACTTCAAAAGAAGATTACATCGAATAGATCTCCACAAGATAGGGGGAGAACATTGTATTGAGATCCAAAAAGAGAGAAGAAGCCATCTAGCTAATAACTATGGACTCGAAGGTCTGAGGTAAACTACTCACACATCATCGGAGAGGCTATCATGTTGATGTAGAAGCCCTCCGTGATCGATGCCGCCTCCGGTGGAGCTCCGGAACAGGCCCTAAGATGGGATCTCAAGGCTACAGAAGGTTGCGGCGGTGGAATTAGGTTTTTGGCTCCGTATTTGGTAGTTTGGGGCTACGTAGGTATATATAGGAGGAAGGAGTACGTCGGTGGAGCAACAGGGGGCCCACGAGGGTGGAGGGCGCGCCCAGGGGGGTAGGCGCGCCCCCATACCTCGTAGCCTCCTGGTTGATGTCTTGACGTAGGTTCCAAGCCCTCTGGATCACGTTTGTTCCGAAAATCACGTTCCCGAAGGTTTCATTCCGTTTGGACTCCGTTTGATATTCTTTTTCTGCAAAACTCTGAAATAGGCAAAAAAGAGCAATTCTGGGCTGGGCCTCCGGTTAATAGGTTAGTCCCAAAAATAATATATAAGTGTATAATAAAGCCCAATAATGTCCAAAAATAGAATATAATATAGGATGGAACAATCAAAAATTAGAGATACGTTGGAGACGTATCAACGTCGACTTCACCAACCTCAACAAGGGTTGTCCCCAAGATCCGTTCCCACTTCCACGCATCAAGCAGATCGTCGACTCCACCGCCGAGTGTGACCTGCTGTGCTTCCTGGATGCGTTCTCGGGGTATCACCAGATCAAGATGGCGGTAGAAGATGTAGAGAAGACAGCCTTCCTGACCCCGTGTGGGGTGTACTGCTACACTTGCATGCCCTTCGGACTGCGTAACACGGGCGCAACCGTTCAGCGGTTGATGCACATCGCCTTAGGGCGGCAGCTCGGGAGAAACGCGGAGGCCTACATCGACGACATTGTGGTGAAGTCTCGGGAGGCTAGAGCCTTGATCCAAGATCTGGAGGAGACTTTCGCGAGCCTACGCCAGGTGAACTTGCGGCTTAACCCAGAGAAGTGGGTGTTTGGTGTCCCTTCCGGCAAGCTGCTGGGTTTCCTCGTGTCCCACAGAGGGATTGAGGCGAACCCAGAAAAGATCAAGGCCATTGAAGACACGAGCCCACCATAGATCCTCAAGGAGATGCAGAAGCTGGCTGGTCGGGTGACTGTGTTGGGGCGCTTCATCTCCAAGCTGGGGGAGCACGCCCTGCCCTTCTTCAAGCTGATGAAGAAGAAGGGCCGGTTCGAGTGGACCCTGGAGGCCGACTGAGCTTTTCAAGACCTCAAGAGATACCTGACCAGCCCTCCGGTGGTGGTGGCGCCATGACCCCTCGAGCCCCTGGTGCTTTATCTTGCCGCCACCCCGTACTCTGCCAGCGCGGCTCTGGTGGCGGTTCGGGAAGAGCGCCAAGCCAAGGGCGCGTCACGCCAAGCTACGCCGCCAGCCAAGACGACGCAAGATCATGAAGGCGCCGCAAGAACCGTAGCAGCATCGACAGAGGACCAAGCTCGGCAGGACGATGCCGCTGAGACCCCAACAAGTGATCAAGCATCGGGAGCACCACTACCTCAGGAGACGCCCAACTGCATCAGGACACGAGCCTCACCGACGCGCCAGCTCTCGTCGAGCACCCGGTTTATTTCGTCAGCACGGTGTTGCGGGACGCAAGGGCATGGTATCCCATGCCTCAGAAGCTCTTGCTCACGCTCTTGGTGGCCTCGTGCAAGTTGCGGCACTACTTCCAGGGCCACCCCATCAAGGTCATCTCAACCTACCCATTGGAAAGAGTGCTCAGGAGCCCCAACTCTGTTGGAAGGGTCGCTAAGTGGAACATCGAGTTGCAGGCGTTCCAGTTGGAGTTCAGCACTACCAGGGTCATCAAGGGAGCCGCACTCGCTGATTTCGTGGCAGAATGGACGGATGCCCCGATGCTTGAAGTAGGCGAGGACCAGTCCACCTCGCCGGGAAGTAGGGCACCAGATGGATTGGTCATCTATATCAATGGCGCCTTCGCGCACCAGGGCGCGTGGGGCTGGAGCAGTACTTATCTCGCCCACCCAAGACAAGCTCTACTACGTCGTGCAGCTCTGCTTTCAGCGGGGCGAGAAGGTCTCCAACAACTTCGCAGAATACGAAGGCCTCATAGCTGGCCTGAAAGCTGCAGCAGCTCTGGGGGTGAGGCGCCTCACCGTTAGGGGCGACTCGCAGCTCCTCGTCAACTTCTCCAGCAAGGTATACGAGCCGAAGGACGAGCACATGGAGGCGTACCTCGCGGAGGTGCGCAAGGTGGAGAAGCAGTTCCTGGGCCTGGAGTTGCAGCACGTGCCCCGCTGCACCAACAAGGAAGCTAACGACATCGCCAGGAGGGCATCCAAGCGGCAGCCCCAAGAGCCTGGCGTCTTCGAGGAGCGGCTCTTCAAGCCATCAGCGACACCACCGCTCTCAAGGACAGCTCAGCCTCGGGAGGAGCTCCCGCAGCCGCCTGCCGTAGGAGCCCCAGCCTGTGGCCTGACTTCGGGAGCGCGCCTTCTCTTGGCGCTCGACCCCAGGAGGGATGCTGGACCAAGGAATTCAAGGAATACCTGATGCAAGGGGCGCTGCCAAAGAAGGAGGAGGATGCGGAGCGCGTGGCCCAGCAAGCCACGGCATACTGCATTCGGGATGGTGAGTTGTACAGGAAGCGGCCAAATGACGTTTCACTGCGGTTCATCTCCAGGGATCAGGGGAAGGAGTTGCTATCCGACATACACGCTGGGAACTGCGGGCACCACTCGTCATCACGAACCCTCATCGGCAAGGCATTCCGCGGTGGATTCTACTGGAGCACGGTGCTCACGATGCAACTGAGCTGGTGAAGTCCTGTGAAGCCTACCAGTTCCATGCCAAGCAGATCCATCAGCCGACTCAGGGCCTCCAGACCATCGCACTCACATGGTCGTTCATGGTCTGGGGGCTGGATATCTTGGGCCCGTTCCCTCGAGCGCCTGGGGGCTACCGCTACCTCTATGTCGCCATTGACAAGTTCACCAAGTGGGCGGAGGTGGAAGCCGTCGGCACCAACCCAGCGGGCTCCGCGGTCAAGTTCATCAAGGGTCTCGTGAGCCGTTTCGGGGTCCCCAACCACATCATCAGTGATAACGGCTCGCAGTTCACTAGTAATCTCTTCAAGACGTATTGTGCTAACCTTGGAACGCAGATCTGCTATGCTTCATTGGCTTACCCCAGGAGCAATGGTCTGGCTGAACGCGCCAACGCGGAGGTCCTGAGGGGCCTCAAGACCAGGACATTCAAGAAGAAGCTTGAGGCCTACAGCAGGGGCTGGTATGATGAGCTCCAGTCCGTGTTGTGGTCCATCCGCACCACTGCCACCAAGCCAACGGGTGATACCCCGTTCTTCCTCGTCTACGGAGCAGAAGCGGTCCTCCCTCACAAGGTCAAGCATCGCTCCGCACGGGTCTTGGCGTTTGATGAAGCGCAACAGGATGCCACATGGGGGATGGACCTCGTGCTAGGGGAGGAACGCCGCCGCAAAGCCGCACTGCGGGCGGCAAGGTACCAGCAGGCGCTGCGGCGATACCACTACCGCAACATCCGCTCCAAGATGCTCGAGGCGGGTGACCTCGTCCTGAGGCGGGTCCCCTCCAGGGAAGGGCCGCATAAGCTCTCACCCATGTGGGACGGCCCGTTCAAGGTCGTCCATGTCTCCAGGCTTGGTGCCGCGCGCCTGGAGACACAGGACGGGGTACCCATCCAGAACGCCTGGAACATCCAGCACCTCCGGAAGTTCTACCCTTGAAGAAAGGCCCAGTGCCTGTGAAGAAGGCCTAGTGCCTATGAACAATGCTGCCCGTGACACTCTCACGTAATAATGAGTGGGGCAGTACAGGCCCCGGAGTCTCAGGAGTACCGCCCTCGGGCCTCGGGGGCTCCCTCCCACGTCTTAGTGGCAGCACTTAGCTATGCGCTGGTGAGAAGACTTGAAGACTAGACTAGGTGTTGGACGCGGCTTTTCATTTGCTTTCCGTAGTTGGCTCGTCTCCTTTTAATTGAAATATTCTTCTGGTTTTCCTTGCTGATTTGGTTCTGTCGCCTTTTCCCGCTATTTTCGACTCCGGTTTAACCTATTCTCTCTCTCGCATTCCTCGCGAGGGGGCTAGGCAGGTGCCCTCGCAAGCGTCTTTCCTTTTCTCTGCCTTCCGTCTGTTTTTTCGCGAGGCACCCTCGTTCGATCCCACAAGCTGGCGCATCTCTCCTGATCCGTGCCCTCAGGTACCGCGATGTGAATCGCTGGGTCAAGGCTCGGGTGAACAATATGCCTCCTAGCGAGCTTCCTAATGAATTTTTTGCAGTTCCTAAGCGCCCACCGAGTCAAGGAAGGCCTTGACAGGCACCAGGAAACAAGTGCCTCGTGAAGAGGAGGCTACACCAAGCATGCTAAGCTAAGTCGTCTCTACGCAAAACAACGGCACAGCACGGAAACGATAAGCATAACATAGTGGTTGAGGAATCATCGTTCGATACACGCCCCTCCGGGGCCCATACTGGTTTCTTTTTTGATACAGGTTGAAAAGGAAGAACAAGATAAAAGAGGGGCCTGCCCCTACAGTGGTTCACGGGGACGGGCTCTTGGCAACGTCCTGAGCTCCGCCGGACCCCTCCTCGCGCTTCACGGAGGCGCGGCGACGAGACGACCGCTGCCACCTTCGAAGCGGGCGCGGCGGCTGGTCGTAGCCACCACTGCTAGAGCTGTCGCCAGGGGAAGATCCACCGTAGCTGGACGAGACGCGGTCGGCACCAAGGGCGGGTTCGCCCTCCTCCTCGTCTCGACCATCGCCAAGGCCGTGCAACCATGGCACGTCTCCTCTTATCGACAGGGCTGCCACGACCGGAACGACCCCTGCCACGCACAGCGGCGCCACCGCAGGAGCGAGGGGCCATGGCGAGGGTCGCGGTGTGCTTGCGGGGACAGCCACGTCCACGCTTGGGCGCCAGGGAGCCGGGCCCCTCGCGAGGGGCCTTCCCCTTCTCCGCGGCAGAGAACCTCTTCGACAGCGCCATTGGTGTTGGCGGTGGACCAGAGGAGGAGAAGCAAGCGGAATGGGAAGAGATGGGCGCCGGGGGCTCTGCCCCCCTCCCCATTTGTAGCAAGAGAAGGCCAACCAGCGCCCCCCATGATCACAGGTTATGATTGTTTTCCCTTGCATGTCGCAGGGACTTGTCAAGTCGGGCAGTTGTCGAGGTAGCGTGGGAAGCGAAGACGCCCATGTCCAATCGACCGCCATGCGTCGACCAAGGCCACAGGCTATTGGGGCTCGCGGCACACCGTGCTTGCTCTTTGGCTTCGCCTCGAAGCCAAGCACGAGCGCGTCTTGGGCCCGAGTGCTACTGTCGGCGTTCTCGGAACGGGGGTCCCCAGACTTGCCTGTCTGCGGCCCACGGCGTGGCTCTGCGAGTGGGCCCGTACGACCCATCTTCACCAACAAGCATTCAAGACCCTCGCGAGGGGCCAAGCCTCACGAGGCAGACGACGCAAGACCTCCTCAGGAGCGGCCTCACCAGGTTGGCTCGCGAGGGGCGGAGAGATCAAGGAAAGGCAAACCTCGTGAGGTTCTCGTGACGTGAGCCGTGACGACCGAGACTAGGCGGGCGCCATCGCGCAGTGTCCTTGTTTCCTCTTTGGTGCTAATGAGGCAAGCGCAGGCGAGGAGTGCCGAGGTGTCAGGCAAAGGTTTCCATATCAGTGCAACGAGACCAAGCCCAGCAGGATGGCAAGACGGAGGTCACCATGGAGCCCAAGGCGGCGTCACCACCAGAGCCTTTGGCAGGCGAAGACTACTTTTGTCAGGATAAGCTGTACTAGCTGTCCCCTTTCAAATTGGCTATTGTTGGCTCCCTTCCCGCTCAATATTTAGGAAGAGGACCAGGGCCTCTATAAATAGGACTAGCCACCACCATAGACGGGGACGGAGATAATCCTCACGCACACGAGTTCACCAAGCACAAGAGCACCACCACACACTGGAATAGGGTATTACACTACAACAAGAACCCCCGTATAGCAACGTATGTGCAGCAACGATGATGACATGTGTTGTTGCGTTCAACCTCCCACCTCCCCACGAACCTCCCCGCACCCCCACCTCCAGCCGTGTACCTCACGCAGATATAAGGATGGAAAAACAAATAATTTTTCTCTGCCACATCTCTCCCCCGATTCCCCTCTCTCACGCGAGCTCCATGGCTAAAACCTTGCCGCCGCCTCCAAATCAGGGTAGCTCCGGCGCAGTTCCGCGGCCCTGCTCACCGCTCCCCTCCCTCCTCACTTTACTTCTCCTATCTTCCGCCGCCGGAACGTCGTCCCCGTCCCTGCACGCGCCTCCGTAGCAACCCTATTCGCCACGGGTCGCTGGCGCGGCTCCTCCGCCTCCGATTTATCCGCCAACTACCCCTGCGTCTTCGCACCCACGGCCACCGGTTCGGGCTCAACGGTGCTGCTCCGCCAGGGTCACCTCGACTCCGATGCCGTCTATTCTGTAAGTCACTCCTCCCCTCTGCTGCTTTGTGTGGCATGGCCATCGTGCCATGGCTGATTCCTTGTCGTCCATCGCGATGATGACCTACACTATATACTCAGATCATAATCAACCAAATATTACTCTGTAGAAGCGTTACTTTTGTTGAGGTCGCTGCCTGAATTTGTTCTTCCACTCATACGTAATTGTGGTATATCTTGCTAGTAAAAGTTATGTCAGCTGGTGTTCTAGCATAGACGTCTGTGAACCCCGGACGCCTAACAGTTAGTTTTTTTAAACCATTTTCTTATCAAAGTCGATTGCTTTACTCTCTGATTTTTCTTTGTGTGAACATATAGTAGGGTTGTGGTATAGTTATATTTAACCTGAAGAAAATACGTTATATTCACTCTCCAAACGTACATATTTGTTAATAGAAATTTTATGTTTGTTCCAGGTGACATTAAAACATACTTGCATCAGTTATACCATGTTTATATGAGGATGTGTGCAATAACAGTGTGTTTTTGTCCTTTTGTATACACAACTATTTGTATTACTACCTAAACATATAAATTTCCTTCGCATACGTTGTAGAACCAGATCACATGCTTGATCCAGTGCATCGCTCCATGGTCTGAGCTCCACTGTCTTCATCTGCAAGTGAAATATGACTACCTAGGGATGGCCGTTGTGTCATCGTAGATCACAGGTGTACAACAACCATCATGGTGAGCGACCTTACTGGATCCTTTAGGCCCAACATTCCACTTCACCTTTCAAGGTATTTCAATTTTGGGTTTGCATATTTCAGTTTGTCATTTAGTTCTGCCCATGCAAGTTGTTTCTAGTTACAATTCTAGGAAAAGGGCTATAGATGAAATGGCCACTAATGGCGCACCAGACATGTGGTGCGCCACTACTATATAGCAGTGGCGCACCATGTGCTGGTGCACCATTAGTGTGAAAGACACTAATGGCGCACCAGACACACGGTGCGCCACTAGTAACAATTTTTTTTCCAAACATACTAATGGCGCACCAAGGCACAGTGAGCCATTACTAGTTCTAACTAGTAATGGCGCACTAGCCTCATAGTGCGCCACTACTAAATTTTTTTTTGCGAAACTACTAATGGCGCACCACCAGCAGGTGCGCCTTTAGTAACCAGGGTTACTAATGGCGCATTTGTAGGTGGTGCGCCATTAGTAACCTGGGACCAGCTAGATATTTTGGACAGCCACAGCTACCCACTCACTTTCCCCACTTCATTCTCTCCACCTCCTCCTCCAAGCTTGTCTCGGCTGCCTCCTCCTCCTCACCTCATTTGCACCATAAATTCATCCAAATTAAGTGTTTAAATTACCTTTTTTTGATAGGTAAGTAAGGGGGAAGCTATCTTTATGTTGTTCTCCCTCCAACAACGTGCACATGCACTTTTTATGGCCTACCTAGATCTATGTATGTTTGTGGTGTTGCATATATGTTTGTGTTTGCAGGTACCGGTATTTGAAATGCGATAGTTGCCAATATTTTGCCGCAATGTTGATTCATTTCTGTTTCGGCGAGAATTTTTGCACTATGCATTCTTTTTGGTCCTATTTTTAGGGAAAGTCACGCCAAATTTTTTCTTGGTTCTAAAATGTCGTTTTCCTCTACCCCGCAGGCGACCATGGTCCGCACGATGACCGAAGGCATCGTGAATAGGTTTTTGAGCTCCGCGAAGGCCGAGATGCTTGAAAAGAATGAGACAGAGATAAGATGTCCGTCTCGAAGATGCAAGCTGAAGAGCCTTATTGCGGAACCGGATTCCGGGCAGGTGCGGGACCACCTGCTCTTGCGTGGTTTCATGGATGGCTATCGGTGGCAAGGTGATGAAGATGACTATGAAGTCGTTCATGGGGGCCGGGCAAGAAATGAGGAAGGGCAGCAAGACAACCACCGCGGCTCGGGCGGGCGAGAAGACGAAGAATCTCCAGGACATCATCACGACGGTGATGTTGTACACAGTCATCATGTAGAAGATGCCGGACATGATGATGAGGTAGATGTGGGAGCAGACGAAGGGCATGATCATGAAGATGAAGATGCCGGCGGAGCAGACGACGATGGATCATCGATGGGCTGGGTGCAGGACCCTCATATTCAAGAGCTGCTTCTCAAGCAGACGGATTAGGCAAGAGCTGCCGCCCGAGAGAAAGCCAAGTTGGATCAACTGGAGATAGACGCGGTTACTCCATTGTATGAAGGATGCAGGCCCGAGGATACCCGCCTGAAAGTACCGCTCATGGCTCTGGAGATGAAGGTAAAACACAAAATGACCGACGCATGCTTCGACGAGAACATGTCATTCTGGCACGAACGTCTTCCCAAGGGGAACAAGTGCCCGACTAGTTTCGAGGAGGCGAAGAAAATCGTGTGTCCTCTGGATTTACCGCACGTGAAATACCATGTGTGCATGAACAATTGCATCATTTATCGGGATGAGCACGCGGAGTCTACCATATGTCCGGTGTGCGGCGTCACTTGATAAAAGAAGAGGAAGAAAGCTCCTCGAAAAGTGGTGTGGTACTTTCCGATCACTCCTCGTCTGCAGCGGTATTTCACGGACCCTAAGGTAGCAAAGCTCCTGTGTTGGCACGCGGATAGGGAGGAGAAGAAGCGAGAAGATGACGCAAATGATCCGGAGATAAAGAAAAAAGACAAGATGCATAGTCACCCTATGGATGGGAGCAAGTGGCAAGCATTGAACTTCGAACACCCAGAATTTGGGAAGGATCCAAGGAACACCGTGCTGGGCGCGAGCACCGATGGAGTCAATCCGTTTGGCAGCCAGAGAAGCACACATAGCACCTGGCCTGTGTTTGTGTGGATGTACAACCTTCCCCCCTGGTTGTGCATGAAGAGGAAGTACATTCACATGAGTATGCTAATTGAAGGACCGAAACAACCAGGGAACGACATCAATCTGTATCTGGGGCTGCTGAAAGAGGAGCTAGACACGCTGTGGAAAACGCCAGCCAATATGTGGGACGCCGCAGAGAAAGAATATTTCCCTATGAGAGCCGCACTGCTCACGACGGTGCACGACTATCTCGGTTACGGATATCTCGCGGGGCAGGTGGTCCACGGATTTTCTGGATGTGTCAGGTGCATGGATGACACAACGTATCGCCAGCTAGATAGAGATCCCGGGTCTTCGAAAACCGTGTTCATGGGACATCGAAGGTGGCTTCGCGACGATGACCCGTGGAGGAAACGCAAGGATCTGTTCGATGGTGAAACCGAACCCCGAAGACGCCCGCGTACGAGGAGCGGCAAGGAAATAGACGAGCTGTTGAAAAATTGGAAAGATTGCCCACTGCCGGGAATGAAGCAAAAGGTGCCAGAGCCGGGAAAGAAGCGAAAGGCGCCAGAGCCGCTGCTGAAGGTATGGAAAACGAGGTCTGTTTTCTGGGACTTGCCGTACTGGAAGATCCACCGTGTGCCTCACAGCCTTGATGTCATGCATATCATGAAGAACGTGTGCGAGAGTCTGCTTGGTACCCTGCTCAACATGCCAGAGAGGACCAAAGATGGGCTGAAAGCAAGGGCAGACTTGAAATCAATGGGCATCAGGGAGAAACTTCACACTAATGATGAGGCGAAGCAGGACACGGAAAGTCGTCGCAAAGGCAAAAAGGCCAAGAAGACCGAAAATGACTTCCCTCCCGCATGCTTCACTCTAAGTCAGGAGGAGATCGATCAGTTTTTCACCTGCCTCGTAGGAGTAAAACTTCCTTACGGTTACACGGGGAAGATAAGCAGATACCTAGACTCAGCGAAGCAGAAGTTCAGCGGGATGAAGTCTCACGACTGTCACGTGCTGATGACGCAGATACTTCCAGTTGCAATCTGTGGGATCATGGATGCGCACGTCCGTGAAATGCTATTTGGCCTATGCAACTTTTTCGACGTCATCTCTCGGAAGTCGGTTGGCGTGAGGCAACTCAGAAGGCTACAGGAAGAGATCGTGGTGATACTATGCGAGCTTGAGATGTACTTCCCGCCCGCATTCTTCGACATTATGGTGCATCTGCTGGTCCATATCGTGGAGGATATCATCCAACTCGGGCCGACGTTCCTGCACAGCATGATGCCGTTCGAAAGGATGAATGGTGTCATCAAAGGATACGTTCGCAACATGTCACGTCCAGAGGGAAGCATAGCCAGGGGCTTTCTGACCGAAGAGTGCATCTCCTACTGCACGAATTATCTAGGCATCGAGAACCCCGTTGGTCTGCCCGTCAACAGGCACCTCGGCAGGCTCGCTGGATGGGGTCACCGTGAGGGTCGCCGCGAAATGCATGTCGACTTCGAGGGTCGACTCGCCGACTTTGAAAGAGCAAACCTAGTCGCGCTACAACACATAGACGTGGTCAATCCTTGGGTGGTAGAGCACAAAACCTTTATTGAGAAGACGTACAAAGACCGAGGCCAACAGAGGACGGACGGAGATATAATCAAAGAGCACAACTCATGTTTCACGCGTTGGTTCAAGCAGAAGCTTCTGTCGTACCCTTTACATGAGGATTCTTCCGCGGAAGAACAACTCATATTCGCCTTGTCACAGGGCGCCGATCACAACCTGATGACGTATGAGGCATACGATATCAACAGCTACACATTCTACACCGAGAACAAGGACACGAAGAGCGATGGTTATCAGAACTCCGGGGTAACGATGGAATCCTACACCGGTAACGAGAAGGAAAGATACTACGGAAGGATCGAGGAGACCAAGAGCGTCATAAAAGAAGACCGGTATTCCACCACCATGGTTATACCCGAAGCCAAATCCAAGACCGCAGGCGCGAACGTCACCGCAAAAAATGAGCCATGGGTACTGGCTTCCTAAGTGGACCAATGCTTCTTCATTACCGACCCGTCAAAGCCCAGTCATGTTGTCATGAGGAGAGGCAAAAGGAAGATCATCAGAATGGATGGAGTCGCCAATGAGCAAGACTTCGACAAGTACGGCGACCCGAAGATGGAACATGACGACGACGATGAAGTATCAGCATACACCACAAGAAGAAGCAGGACCACCCTACCTAAAGGACGTCCGTTCAAGAGAAGAACTCCATTTATGAAAAATAAGGGCAAGAAGACTGTGAACAGATAGCTAGCTAAGATCGACTGTATTTAAATTGTAGCCTTCATTTCTCAATTGTATTTCATGGGCACTTTTTGAACTCATGAATATTTTTAAATTTCATGGACACTCGATCTCGATCCCCCTCCATCTCGATCGCTATCCCACCTCGCCAGATCCGGTCCCCCTCGCCGCCGAGCAACCCCCGCACCATCTACCCCGCTCCACCGGCCACCGCCGCCGACCCCCCGCACCCTCCCCCGCTCCACCGCCGCCGACGAC
>NC_057805.1:229987919-230037264 GCF_018294505.1 Triticum aestivum
CCCGCGCGCCCCACCACTGCAGCTCCCCCGCGCCGCTGCCCCCGCGCCGACCCGCGAAGCACGTGGCCGCCGGCCTCCCCACGACCAACCGAGGCGTCCAGGAGGACCGCCGCCGTCTTCCTCCTCGACTACGAGCGCCTGCACGCCAAGGTGCCCGTCTACCCGCCGCCCCAGCTCGTCTTCCACGCGCCAAATCGAGCGGCGGCCAGGTAAATCCCTCCTGACCCACCGGCGTCCACCTCGACCTCCCTCCTCCCCTCCATTCCCGCCGCCCAACATCTCTTTATGGCTCTGTTTGACGGACTCCTCCACCTTCCCTTCTCTCTGCAGGATCGGCCGAACTCCATCATCAAGCAGAACCGGGGCGAGCTCCAGCCCTACCCACCGGCGTCCAACGCAGGTATGCTCATCCCCTTCCCGCCCCTCCGGCGGCCGGCGTCCGCCCTCCCTCTCCCCTATCCCACATCTCTGATCGTTTTCTTTTCCAGTCTCAATCTATATGCTACATGATCTATACCAAGGTGAATAATCTTTTGTCATGGAAGATTGTTGGTTGCTGTGCATGATCTGTTGCAACTGCGAATGAATGTCCGTGAAAAATGTGTCATGAATTGATGTTGCTGAATATTGATGATATCTAAACCGATTCACACATGTGTGTCTGAATGTAAGACTACAACCTGTATAGGACAGATTTGGTGCAAGAAAACAACACACTTCTACTAATCTCTTGCTGCATAGGAAAGGTATTTTGCAGTGCTCAAGCAAAGTGAGGATAGTTTCGGTTAACTAAGCTGTGATCACTCAAAAGTTAGTTCAAAGAAGATCTTGGTTGGCTTTCAGCAGTTGCTGCAGTTGTCAGAGAGAAGTTCAAACCTGTCATAGAATGAATAGCCTAGTACTTCAGCTATTATCTTCCCCGCTGTAGTTTTGCCGGAACCCATCATTCCTACATTTAAATGCATACACATATTAGATAGGAAATACATAGTGAAGGGTTCCATTCAAATTATAGAGCTGATGTGGGGGCAAGAACTAACCAACTAGATAAACACAACGTTCTTTCAGGTAAGGGAGCACGTCCTCTGCTTTTTGCTGCAGTTAACATGGAGGTCAGTCATATCAACACAAATATGCAATTAGTTGATGAACTGTGTGAATTTCTCCATGTAAACTTGCCAAGGCAAACATCATTGCATTATCTCCTAACCTTTAGCACGAGAGCCTCATCAGCAGAATAGTGGGCCTTCTCAGTACCTGCGATCGTGCATGCATGTCAGATCACAATCATTCGATAGCATCCTCGATAGCACTCTCTTTGACTTCTATGGTTTGTCCTGGGTAGCATACTGCAGAGATTACTCAATTTTTGCGGACTTATTTGAGATCCATGATATTTCTTTGGAGTCTCATGATACATCCCTTAATTTTTTTGAAATTCATAGACACTAAAATCAAAATAGCTCATGGCTGTTTGATGTGACCGTGATTAGGTTTATGTCCATTTCAATGGCTACTTGCAGCAACAGCTGAATGTAACTGAATTTTTTAACACATGAATTGTAGATAGTTTCAGTTAACTAAGATTGGCAGAATATCTTATTTCAAATATAGCCTATGCATGTCTTGTTTTCTGGTTATGGATATTGTATAGTACTGCATATCTTATTTCTTTGAGCATAATTCTTTTTCATTTCCTACTATCCTTATTCTAATTCTCTTAAATTGCTATGTTGTGTGTAATAGAATTAGATCTTGGATCTGCTAGTGGACTTTCGGAGTTTGTTAGCCAGCTTGGTGACTCCAGATTTTTTCTGTGATCTGTGGCTAGCATCTAGACAGCACACACATACATACAGAGGCACATTGTGGTGCTGCTTTGTTTCTATGATCACATTGTGGTGCCTGGCACATTTGCCCCATCACTTCGCTACCCCTTTCTCCTCAAATGTTGATTAATTTCTGTTTCGGTTGAGATTGGGGCACTCCTAGGTCATGAAAATTAGCAAAGGTCATGCCCAATTTTCTTGACCTAGAAGGTGCCCGATTCTCAACCGAAACAGGCCTTGGAAAGAGGCATTGGAAAGCTACTCCTACTAGCTAGATGGAGATCTGTGCTCTGCTATGGCACACATTAGTGGTTGGATTTGTTTAGTATTTTTCACACACTCAGACACCCTTGCTTGCCATGTGTGTGAGAGAGATAGTGAGAGGAGACAAGAAGAAGGGGGTTAGGAAGATGCTGCCTGCTCATCAAAGCTAACCATCTCCCCCTTTTCACCCCTTTTCCTTTGTCTTTTGTGGGTTGCAAGGAAGCTACTGTCTTAGCTAGCTTAGCTTGTGCACAAATCCACTCCCACTGCCCTGATTAAATTATCTTAGACCTTGAGAACATGGACTTGGACCTTAGCAACAACACACTAACAGGTTCCATCCCAAAATACCTAGGCAATATCACAAACATCTCTCAATTGTTCCTTGACAATAACAAACTTTTTGGCGACATTCCTCGAGAATTAGGTTGTTTGGTCAACTTACAGATCTTGTTCCATGACAATAACCAACTTTTTGACCAAACTTTTTTCCTATTTAGAGCGAAACATGGCCCACAACGATGAGGCCGGCGGTTCGGGCGGCAAGCAATTCTGGGAGCTGTCCCAGGAGCTGGAGGAAGAACCTCACCGCTATGAGGACGACGCCGCGGAAGACACCGATCCTGACTACACAACCCCTAGTGGCGTCGGGGATGACACCACTGATGGTGCCGCCGAGGATGCCACCACTGATGATGGCGGCGCACGCACAGATGGCAGCCAACCGAAGAGGCAACGGAAGGACCGGCGCCCGAGCGTGCTCGGCACCGTCAAGGAGGAATTTACTAAAGTGAACTCCGACGGGCATCCAACGGTGCCCAAACAAGTAGTCAAGGGGTACTCGGTTCAGCTCGGGTGCATTCTCTGGAGCACCGTCTCGATCAACACCGAGAACCTAAGGCATAAGGACCGAGGGAATTTGTGCAGCCTCCTCTTCATGAAGCTGCACGAACGATACAAGTTCCCCGCTGAGTTTGCAAACACACGCCTCTCAGGGAATAAAGTGAACAGTGCCGCCCTCACGAGGATGAGCACGACCCTGTCTACATGGAGAAGCACGGTGAAGGCAATGATTGAAAAAGGTGATACTTATGAGAAGATCAAGGCGAAATATCCTTTGATGAGCGAAGATGACTACAAGGAGTTCAAGATCAAGTGCGAGAGCAGCGCAACCTCCGAATCAAGTCAGTGGGGGAAATAAATGCGGCAGTTGAATTTAGGGGTCCACCAACTCGGTCCCGGCGGTTACAGAGTGGCGGAGCCTATATGGGACAAGGAGGACGCGGAGCGTGCTGAGCAAGGCCAACCGCCCCGCTTCGAGAAATTCCGTGACAAGAAGACCAGGAACTTTGTCAGGGCCCGGTACGAGGACCCGGTAACAAAGGAGCTTACCACGAATCCGAAGACCAGGGCGCTTGAGCTTGTTCTGGTAAGGAATACACCCCCACATAATTAGCTCCATATGGGTTGCATTCTAATTAATGAAGCCAAATTTCTCAATGGTTCACATTCCTTCCGCAGGAGGCTAAAAGCAATAGCGCAGGGTCATCTCAGAGCTCCCCTTTCGACACGCCTTTAAATAGGGCGTTGAACGTAATGAAAAACAAGGATAAGCTCAGTAAGCCGTCGTCGGCTGGTCATGTGGCCGGCAAAGGCTTGTCCACAAAATGGTCGTCATACTATACCGCTTGTGGGCGAAAGGAGAAAAAGACCATCTCGGAAAGCCAGTCGCGCGAGGTTCAAGAACTCAAGGCACAAGTGGCGCGGATTCCGGAGATTGTCCAAGAGCAAGTGCAACAACAACAACTTGGAACGACGCTCACCGCCATGGTGCCTACCTTGATTCAGGGGCTGACGACGTGGATTGCGGGCGGCCAACAGGGGCCTCCCCCGGTTCCCAGCTTCACGGCCAGCAACTCGCACAATGCGCAGGCGGCGCCATTGGTGTCTCCGGCGGAGGCGGTATTCATGTCTCCGGCGACGGCACGGGCATTGGAGCTTAATGCACCCGGGTGTACGCCGGCCGGCACCTCGCCAGCAAGCGGCCCCTCCGTCAGTTGCACGCCCGCCGTTGGCAGTGCCTCGACATTAGCCGAGCTCGACGGCATCACGGTAACTAAGCCTCTCGGCCGATGACTTCATCTCCTTGCCTTTGACTGGGCATCCCTGACGCCCTACATGTTTTCGCAGGGCGCCACCGACGTTCCTTGCACTCTCCTGCACTTCGTGGGCGGCGAGTTGGTCGATGTCGCCAAGGGAAGAATCGTTCAACCAGGCAACCGCGTGTTCCACGGTAATCCGATGCCACCCACCTTGTATAGGGTTGAACTGGTTCGGGTGTTGCCAGGCTGCGACGAGTTGTTACCTCCGATTCGACCCGCTGGGGCCGACGAAGATGATGTGATGACCCTCAGCGCCTGCGTAAGCTGGCTCCTCCTTTGGCCAAAGAGCCAGATTCGTTTTGGGGGCGGGGGACACCACCCCACAGACAAGACCGCCAGTCGTGCCAGCGCCAAGCCATGGCAAGAACGCCGCAACGCTACCGGACATCCCTATGGCACAGGATCCGGACATGCATATGGCACAGGATCCGGACGACGACGACAACGACGACGATACATTTTCCAACATCGATAAGTACTTTGCCGAACATGGGTACGGTGACGAGTTCTGCGGGCCTCCTTCTCAAGAACCCAACCCTGAAAAAGACCACCGCGATCTAGCTGGTACGGCGGAGAAACCCAATTGCAACAGGTGTCGTCTGGCGTTCAGTTCTCAGGAGACGCCTCCAGCTGCCGCCTTCACCGAGCCTCAGATAGCTGAGGTGGGAAATATTATCAGCCCCAACACGCTCAAGAAGGCGGTCTGTGAACAGAACTCGATCCCATTACAGCAGATCAGGAAGAAGGGACAGAAACAAAAGACTAACAAGGGCGCCCGTGCGAGCCAGCCGGCACCGAGTACGATCCGTGCTCAGGACGGGCCACCTTCACCTAAGGATATCTCGAGGAGGGTGCATGTGGCGGCTAGGGCGATGCTACCGACAAATATGCTCAATGCTGCAACCGGTGCTATGCGGAGTCTGCATGACAGTGTTCTTTCTTTGGAGAAGCGGCATCTCAGAGAGAATGATGTGGCATACCCGGTTTTCATGGCCAAGGTGCCAGAGGGCAAGGGCTTTGTGGATAGCGCCGTTGGGGGTACGATCGTCCTGCGGTTTGATGACATCTTTGCTATGTTTAACCTTCATCCGCTGCACTACACCTTCGTTCGGCTGTTTTCGCTGAGTATGGAGATGCGGATCATTAGAGACAAGACCCCGGACATTGTGATAGTTGACCCCTTCTACATGCGTGCCAAGATCTTGGGCAGCGCTGGGGACCGGCAAGTCGCGAGTTCACACCTCGAAGGCATCATTCTGGCAAACCCAGATAAGGATAACTTCCTCGTGCCTTACTTTCCCGAGTAAGTCATCCCCTAACCGCCCCGTAACATATGATTTCCTAGATTTCGATCTTTCTTTTTTTTCTAACATTCCGTGTTCTGTGCAGTGACACACATTGCACACTCATCCTCTTAAGCCCGAAATATTCCATGGCCACGTATTTCGACCTGGACCGTGACTCTAAGATAGACTACACAAATATCAAGAAAGTTCTTGATGATGCTCTCCCCGGCTACGCCGCATTTGGAGGCACCTTTAAGAGGCCAGCTCGTAGGTACGGCAGGCACGTGTTCACCCACAATACGACGTTCCCCTGCATCAAGCAGCCGCCTGGCGGTCAGAAGGATGCCTACTATGCCCTCCATCACATGCGGGCGATTGTACGGGACCATAATCACCTTCTGCTACCAAATAATCTCAAAGATTGGGCCGCAAGCTTGGCGGCAATCCAGGACGCGGACATCCGACAAGAATTCTTTCGCATCCAGTCGGCGTTTGCAGAAATCATCCATCAAGATGTCCTTCATACCTCGGGGCAGTTCTACCTCAAATATCAACCGTCCAATAGTGAGATAGACACAGCGCTACCAATGCAGGCTGACAACGCCCGCGACTTCATGACCATCACGACAGACGGCGGCTTCATCCACGCTCCGGTCCCATGAGTCGAGTCGAAAGTAGTGATGCTATGTGTAGTTCTGAAACATTGATTAGCTCATGTTGTAATTAAACTTTAATGAACTTGTATGTCTCTTTGGTTTGGACAGTCGTTCAACTTAGATGTAATTGATGCTATTTATTAGTAGGACCATGAATCGTGCTATTAATGTCTTTCTTTTCTCTTCTGATCCTTTTGTTGCATACTTATATATTGCTTATGTATTGTCTGTTGTTTGGCTAGTGCATAGAGATGCCGTCGTATGTCGTGTACAAGGGTAAGGTTCCCGGAGTCTACGACGACTAGGAGGAGTGTCGGAGACAGGTTCACCGTTTCAGCGGTAACAGTTACAAAGGGTACACCACTAGGGCGGAGGCGGAATCTAGATACACGCGCTATCTAGCGGGAGAGAGGAGGGAGCGTTGGAGGAACCGGATGAAGACCAGTTTCATCGCGATGATGCTCATCGTGATGACCGCAGCTCTCTTCTATGTGATGGTAGTTTAGATGATCGATATCGACTTGTAATGTGAAGACAAACTCGCTACTCGCGGTCTCGAGACTTGTAATGTTCTATCTTTGTTCGGTCTTCTGAATTTGGAGACTAATATGATGAATTGTATTCGGAGACTAATCTTCTATTGTATTCGATGAATCTGCTGTTGCTATGTGGTGCTGTCTATATTCTGTCCAATAATATATTTTGTAATCTGTGCAAATATCAGAAAAGAAAAATAAAATATTCCCTAATATACATACTAATGGCGCATCACCCCGACGTGCGCCATTAGTATGCCAAAGGATACTAATGGCGCATCACCCCGCAGTGCGCCATTAGTATGGCAAAGCACATGTGTAAATATCGCCCCTTGGGAGGCACACTAATGGCGCATGTTGGTCTATACTAATGGCGCACGGCGTGATGCACCATTAGTATACCAGATACTAATGGCGCACCAGTGGTGCGCCATTAGTATTTAATACTAGTGGCGTGGTACTAGTGGCGCACTAGTAGTGCGCCATTAGTAGGCAAAACTGGTGCGCCACTAGTAGGCCTTTTCCTAGTGTGTTAGGTATGTGTTAATCCAGGAACAATATCTCTGTCTCTTTTTTCTCAATAATTCTTTCTTGTGATGCATTAGGTTTAATTCTCTTTTATGTTTGTGGATAATTAGTTATATTTTCGTGAAGATTTTCATGGCAGATCAATTAAATAAGATGTGACGGTATCTCTGGATATCTGAGCTGTGACCGTGTGACAAACCCACGAAAGAAGATTCCTTCAAGTATCACTTAATAGGTGAGCGCTATTATCTATGACATCATTATAATTTTTGGGAAATAAAATGTACTTATCAGTTTTTATGAATCCTCCCACATAGTGTAGTTCTATAGGAATAAGCCTCACATGCATCTACTCATCCTAATATTCCTCTTTATTGTATAATCGTTAATTTTCATCTTCCCTCACAGGTTCTGAAGTGACTTTGCTTCAGCTAACATGCTTGTGTTAGCTTTTCTCTTACAGGTAAATCTTCAAGACATATGAGTATTGCAATTAGCAAATATATAAATCAATAAGTTTACAGAACATGCCTTAAGAATGAACTCAGAGCTTTGTCTTTATTGCATGGAATTCTTCTCAAGTTGATGATTGTGCCACACCACTCCTTTAAATAAATTAAGTTCTTTTTCAAAAATATACTGTTTTCATTTCTTCATTTTCACATTCTATAGGTGAATTTTCAATGGAAGACTGGCATACATGTTTTCTAGCTTGATATTCTTGGCTGATGTAAGATAAAGCATTCAGATCCATATTTTTTCCAAATCTATACACCATAATCTGGAATCTTAACCAAAATCTTAGGATGGATATAGTTCTTTGTGTTCATGTGTTATACAAGATAAATCATTACAGAATCTGAATGCAAGAATATTCTAACCTTTCTTTACATGAATCACAACTATCAACACGCGGAGATATGAAACATATTTTTGAATTTTCAAATATGAACTCATTTCCTGCATTTATTTTATTTTCAGCTTCCAGTACATCCGATTTCCCAAGCTTTCTGTACCTATTTGTATTGTTGATCAATCATTTGTCAATCGTTGAGCTACCTTAAGCTGCACCAAAGGCGCACCCCCGCATAGGTAAGCTTCTCTCTCGCCCTCTACGTTGGCATACTTTACCTTGGTTTGGTGAATCTGAAAGATGACTACTACTACCATTTTACAAAAGGGAAAGATCAGGAAAAAATTGCATATAGTTGAAAACACACCTCTTCCTCTAGTGGATGTTTCCAACTACTAGAACTAGATGGTTCCTGTATTGAGTTCACCACTAACCTGCTAGAAAAAGAAAGGACATTTTAGCATTCTTAAATAGCAAAACATACATTGTGTATACTTATAGGTTGTATCATGACAGGAAATTTCAAACGATATTGCGCAGAACTACTATGGAGGTCTGATTTCTATCATAAGTTGCCAGGCTTGGTGACTCATGCCAGTTTTTGTTATGGTAGATTGCAAGATAAATAGATGGTCCATGGCTAAGCTGTTGATTGCAAGATAAATAGATGGTACATGGCTAAGGTCCTGATTCCAAGGTGGAGAATGGGGCAACTACCAGATAGTTCTACATTAATGTTATTGAGTGTTATTTTCATTTTGATGTATAGAAAATCATGCGTATATTCCTTGGATCGTGTTCCATGTATTGCAAATGAGTTGATTTAATATATGAGATCCTTCTGGTCTTGTGTGCTATCTCTATTGATCTAGTAATTATTGTTGGATATATAAAATACTTCTAAATTTTCATGATATGTAGGTGTTATCCCCATATATAAAATGGAAGCATTGCACTGATCTGTTAATTATGCCTATTTCAAATCAGCCTGTGTAGGTGTAACCACCAACGCATTGAAGTATTATTAGGCTACAATTATATATGTTGCTAGTTTGGAACGCTTATTCGTGTTGATTACCAACGCAATTACATACGCTGTTGTAGGCCCTAGCAACGCCACCAAAGGCAACACATAAACATCTGTTGGTGTAGAGCCTAGCAACGTTTATATGGACATTCAACAACGAATTGATGCATTGCTAAAGGGGGGTTCCTGTTGTAGTGTTACACCACAATGGTGGCCCGAACCAGTATAAATCTTGTGTTCTTTGTGTTGCGAGTTCGTGGAGTTAGCCCTTGAGATCTTAGCAAAGCTAGGACGTGGATCGGCAGGGGGAGATCTTCGTGCGCACCCTAGAGTTCGAACCTTAAGGGTTTTGCCGGAACCCGAGATCCGACAACCTTTGCCTAATGCCTCGGAACTCCTCGCCTGCGCTTGCCTCCTTAGCACCAAAGAGGAAGCAAGGACACTGTGCGTGCTGGCGCCCGCCTGGCCTTGGTCGCCATGGCTCACGTCATGAGAACCTCGCGAGGTTTGCCTTGCCTTGATCTCTCCGCCCCTCGCGAGCCAGCCTGGTGAGGCCGCTCCCGAGGAGGTCTTGTGTCGTCCGCCTCGCGAGGCTTGGCCCCTCGCGAGGGTCTTGTGTGCTTGCTGGTGAAGATGGGCCGTACGGGCCCGCTTGTGGAGCCACGCCGTGGGCTGCAGGCAGGCAAGTCTGGGGACCCCCGTTCCTAGAACGCTGACAGTAGCCCCCGGGCCCAAGGCGCACTCGAACATGACTTCGAGGCGAAGCCAAAGGGCAAGTGCGGAGCACCGCGGGCCCCAATAGCGTGCAGCCTTGGTCGATGCGTGGCAGTTGATTGGACATGGCGTCTTCGCTTCCCCACGCCGCCTCGGCAACTGCCCGATTTGATGAGTCCGTGCTGCATGCAAAGAAATATCATCATTAAATGTGATCGTGGGGGTCGCCGGTTGGGCTTGCCTTGCTATAAATGAGGAGGGGCAGAGCCTCCGTCGCCCATCTCTTCCCATTCCACTCGCTTCTTCTTCCTCGCTCCACTGCTAGTAGCGACACCAATGGCGCCGATCCAAAGGTTTTCTACCATGGAGAAAGGGAAAACTCCCTGCGACGAGCCAGGGCCGCTCCCGTCGAAGAATAGGCCGGTTCACCGTCGTGACGTGGTGGTGGTGCAGGAGGTGACAAGGCCCTGGTGCGAGCGGCATCCTCCTGGGTATCCTTTGCCCCTGTACGCCCAGGCCGAGGGCTCGGGAGGAAGAGGTGGTGAGCGGCGGCGCGCACGCCGCGGCCATGGCCGTCGTGCCGCTGAGGCACGCGCCGCCGTCCCCGGAGTCCATGTCGCGGACTCCTCACGAGAGCTCGTGCTGTGGCCGGCGATGCCTCCAAGCACTTGGATCCGCTTCCCTTCCTTCTTCTCTGCCGAGATGCCGCCGAGGGGGCCCCTCAAACTTTGGCTGCAGCACGCCTACTTCGACACACCGGCGACTGGAGCGGAAGTAGAAGCCGTCTCCTCGGGTAAGATCTTCATGACCCAAGGCTGGGGCAAGGTCGCTCGAGTGTGCCATGCGGAAGGTGCCCTCGTGATCCACTTCGAGTATGACGGCGCCTCCATGCTGTCCTTCAAGGTCTTTGACACGGAAGGCCGCCGCCTGGAGTGCAGCCCCAGAAGGGGCCGTTAGGACGGCGCCGCAGCAGGGGCAGGGCCTGCCGTCCGCGCCGCCAGCAGCTCCTCTGGGAGCAGCAGCGACGCTTGGGAGTCCAGCAGTTATCTCGAGCTCTATGAGACTCTGGAGATGAGCGACGACAGCTACGTGCCCCCCAGC
The DNA here is from genome assembly GCF_018294505.1 of Triticum aestivum. Taxonomy (NCBI): domain Eukaryota; kingdom Viridiplantae; phylum Streptophyta; class Magnoliopsida; order Poales; family Poaceae; genus Triticum; species Triticum aestivum. The sequence goes on from NC_057805.1 coordinate 229,998,876, forward strand.
TCTCGCCGCGCCAGGAACAAGGCCGCAGCCTCCGGCCGTCGCTGCCGCTGATCTGGATGAGGTTGGCACCAACCTCCCGTGGCCCACTGTTGATGATGGCGTCGTCCACCGGGCGCGTGTAGATAGGGCTCTTACAAATTCTTTTGTTCCCTGCGAGGAATCGAGAATTACCCCGTGGGGGCGTGTAAAGGGTCCGCAATGTCCATTGTTGATATTATCCTTGTGATGAAATTGTGCATGTGCGTGCCCCGTTCCGGCTTGGTTTCCCCTTTCCGACCTCGCGAGGTCTTGGTGCTCTATGCTGACAGTTCCCGGTCCCCAGGCAGGCTTCAGCCGTCGCTGGTATGCCAGGTCGCGATGCCATGGTCAAGGCCAGGAGGTGAGCGGCCCGAGGTCCAGTAAGAGCCCCTGAGTCGCGATGCTTAGGAGGTCCCCTTTAGCGTGCAAGCGACCGCCGAGAGGTGGGAAAGGGATACTACGTTGCCGTAACAGGGCGACACAAATGAGAATCTCATGCCATAGCAATTGGTTGACCCGAGCGTGAAACTTATCTTGGTAGTCCCGCGTCGGTCCTTCACGAGGCTCCAGACTCGTGCGTAGGTGGTCGTAGCATAGCCAGGTCTGGCCCGTACGAGCCTCCTCCTCTTCCCACACTCTCATTCGTGCTCTACATCCTCAGGTCCCGGCCCTCGAGCGAGCTCAACCACCGCTGGTATGCCAGGTCGCGATGCCGTGGTCAAGGCCAGGGGGTGAGGGCTGGAGAGCCAGTAAGAGCTCCAGAGTCGCGATGCTCAGGAGCCCCGCTTTTAACGCGCAAGCGGATTACATGGGAGAAAGGGGGAGCCCGCGGTGCCACCTGCTGTGGTCCTCAGGAGGTTCTTGGAAGTCAGCACGAGGAAGGGCGCATGTTGCCGTTATGATGGGCGGGCGGCCACTGGTCGCCCCGCAAGAGAACGAAGGCACTGAGGGCCCGGTGAGGTGACGTGCGCGGGGCGTGCCGCGGGCCAGAGCTCGACCGCTCAGATTTGTCGACGTTGTACGGACGGACCCATGCACAAGCGCCGTGCCGGTGTGAGCAGCTCCCGTGGTGGGTGGCAGTCAAGCAGGTGATAGTCATAGATAGATTAAGCATGGAAGCAAACTGGCTTAAGTAAACACAGGGGAGATACATGCCACTGGGTCAGGCCCGAGCGTCTTGGGGATGATGCAGCCTGAGGGGCGCCCCCAGCAAGGTAAGCCAAAGACATAAAAGGGATACACGCCGCAGGGACGGACCCACGCGGCCTAGGAATGATGCAGCCCTGAGGGAGCTCAGCTAAATAAACTTGGAAAATGTCACCTGATTCTGTTGATGAAGGAATGTTGAGGCAGCTCAAGGGGTTGCTCCTCATGAGCTACCGAAGACCTGAGCCTCGGGAGGCTCTGGGGGTCCAGGCAGTTCCTTGAGGACCGTCTCCATCTCCGCCAGGACAGCGTGGTGCCTGGCCTCCTGAGCCGCCAGGATGCTCCGCGGGTTGCGCTAGAAGGCGGAAGCCACGCTCGGCAGGCCAAAAGGCATGCGAACGTAGCTGTGAGGTGGGCCCTCGCCACGTCCCACCCGCAAAGGCCAGAAGAGCTCCTCAGATGCGGCTCTGTTGAGCCCTGGAATGTTGATGCAGACGCGCAACCCGCCATCCTCGCCTGGATGGGGAGCTGCGGCAGGTGAGCGGGCGCATGGCTCTTGCTTCTTCTAGCTCCTTGGTGGTCTTGGCGATGAAATCCTGAGCGTTGGGCGCTCCTCGCCCATTGTCTTCCTGAGGGAAACGTGCTGCGAAGCACGCCTCCACGTGGTGCCCGAGCGCCTCCCTCGTGACGTTGGCAAGACTAGAGGCCCTCCAGAAGAGAGCCCCCGAGCCCTGCCCGAGGAAGGCGCCGGGCGCACCTTCCTATGCGAGGGAAGAAGGCGCCCCAGGCACGAGCGGTGATCCTGACGAGGTACCACTTGCGGTGCCGCTCTCCTGAGGTCCGGCATGCAGTAGCTGCTTCTTCTTCTTAGGGATGGCTTCGGGAGGGTACTGAGCTGCATTGTTGTCGGGGTCTTCGATTGACGCTGCTTGGAAGGTGCGCTCGAGGGAGCACACCGCATCTCTTTCTTCACAGGGGACTGTGATGATCCCGCCGCTCCCTGGCATCTTGAGGACGTTGTAGCCGTGGTGCGTGACCGCCATGGACTTGGCCAGGGACGGATATCCAAGGATGGCATTGTACGGCAGATGGATGTGAGCCGCGTCGAAGTCGATGAGCTCGGTGCGGTAGTTGTTGCATTCTCCAAAGGTGGCAGGGAGGCGGACCTGCACTATCGGTGTGGTGGAACCATCGGTCACTCCTGAGAAGGGCTTAGTGGGCTGAAGCTGATCGTAGGGCACTTGGAGACTGTCGAACGTGTCGACGGACAAGACGTTGAGCCCTGCGCCGCCGTCGATGAGGGTCTTGGTGACTTGTACGTTGCTGATTACGGGCGAACAAAGCATCGGAAGAGCGCCAGCGGTTGCCGCGCACTTGAGCTGATCTGCCGAACTGAAGGTGATGGCGCACTTGGACCACCTGAGTGGGCGCGTGGCCTCGAGCCTAGGGACGACTGCGTTCACCTCGCGGGCAAACTTCTTGAAGATGCGTTGAGAGGCTGGGGCTTGAGCTCCGCCCAAGATGCAGGCGATCGCGCGTTGCTCCTGGAAGCCCCCAGCCCCTCATCTTCATGGTGGTCGTCATTCCTTCTTGGTGGTGGAGGCAGCAGAGGAAGCCCAGCCTTGCCCTGAGGATGGTCTCTCACGAGGCTGATCCCTCCAGGCACCCTCGCGAGGCGGATCCTACCAACGGTCCTCACGAGGCCGGTCGCACCACTCCTGGCGCGCACCCCGGGCGTCCTAGCGTCCTCCGCCACGTCCTCCTCCTCGGCCGTAGCCTCGGTCATTGCGCTCGGGGCGTCGACCAAAGTGTCCATCGCGAATGGCCCTGAGCTCTTGATAATCGTTGGTGTTGTGGTTGTGCATGTTGTGGAAGGCGCAGAATGGTCGGCTGCTCTTGGATGACTCGGGCTATTCCCTGCCGCGCTTTGTGTCCGGCTCCGCCGCGAGCACGGCGACTCCCTTGCGTTTCACGTCCTCGGCCTTGGCTTTCTTCTCCTCCAGGTCAGCAGCCAGGAGCTCGAGGAGGGAAAGGCGCCCTTCCTCAGCTCTTGCGCACTTTGTCACCAGGTTGAACAGCTCCAGGGATGTGCACAACTCCTTGTGGATGGCGAGCTCCTCCTTCATCTTGACGTCGCGGACACCATTAGAGAATGTCGAGACGATGGCCTCGTCCGTCACCTTGGGGATCTTGAGGCGAACGTTGTTGAAGCGCTGGATGTACTTCTGGAGGGTCTCGCCTGGTTGCTGCTTGACATGGCGTAGGTCACCCGCGGCCGGGGGACGGTCGCGAGTGCCCTAGAAGTTGGTGACGAAGCGGTCGCACATCTCGTCCCAGGAGGAGATGGAGCTAGGAGGCAGGTTCAGGAGCCAGGAGCGGGTACCATCCTTGAGAGCCATGGGGAACCAGTTCGCCATGACTTTCTCGTCGCCGTTAGTCGCCTCGATGCTTAGTTTGTAGTGCTGCAGGAATTCCACGGGGTCGGGGGTGACGTTGTAGCGTGGAGGCCGGTCTGGCTTGAACTTGCCTGGCCAGGCGACACTACGCAGCTCAGGGGTGAAGGGACAGCAGCCTGCCGTGGTCACCGGGGCCCGCCGTGGAGGTGGAGCTTGATCTTGGCGCCCACGTGCCGCCACGGCAAGCTGTGCAAGACCCTGCCGCGGCAAGCGATCCTGGCGTGGCGGTGCGGGGAGTGGTGGAGCGTTCTCCTGCGGCCGAGGGGCTTCTTGACAGCTTCTTTCTTCACGCGCGGGTGCTTGGCGCGGCGGGTCGCGCCGCGAAGACGGGCGTCTCGGCGCCAGGGCGCCGTCTTGGTGCAGAGGTGGTGGCGGCGCTCCATGAGCCACGTCACCTGTAGCTGGCAGGGGAGAGGCAGCGAGAGGGACAGTGCAGGGGAACCCCCTACGGCGCTGATGAGCTCGGCGATGCGGTCCAGCCAGTCCTCGTAGAGGTCGTCGACTGGGCGGTAACGCAGGAGCTCGTGCGCCATGAGAAGCACAGCCCGCGCGTCCGAGGGAGCGCGATGAGCGTGAGATGATGAACCAGCGGGGGTCAGCGACGGGGTGGCGGCGCGACCGTCCCGCCGCACCATGGGGTGCTGCGAGGATGCTTGCTGCTCATTCCCCGCTAGGCCGGTGGCGGTGATACGTCTCCAACGTATCTATAATTTTTGATTGGTCCATGCTATATTATCTACTGTTTTGGACATTATTGGGCTTTATTATTCACTTTTTTATTATTTTTGGGACTAACCTATTAACCGCAGGCCCAGCCCAGAATTGCTGTTTTTGCCTATTTCAGAGTTTCGCAGAAAAAGAATATCAAACGGAGTCCAAACGGAATGAAACTTTCGTGAACGTGATTTTCAGGAAGAATATGATCCAGGAGACTTGGACCCTACGTCAAGAAATAAAGGAGGAGGCCACGAGGTAGGGGGCGGGCCTACCCCCCAGGGCGCGCCCTCTACCCTCGTGGGCCCCCTGTTGCTCCACCGACGTACTCCTTCCTCCTATATATACCTACGTACCCCCAAACGATCAGATATGGAGCCAAAAACCTAATTCCACCGCCGCAACCTTCTGTACCCACGAGATCCCGTCTTGGGGCCTGTTCCGGAGCTCCGCCGGAGGGGGCATCGATCACGGAGGGCTTCTACGTCAACACCATAGCCCCTCCGATGAAGTGTGAGTAGTTTACCTCAGACCTTCGGGTCCATAGTTAGTAGCTAGATGGCTTCTTCTTTCTTTTTGGATCTCAATACAATGTTCTCCCCCTCTCTTGTGGAGATCTATTCGATGTAATCTCCTTTTGCGGTGTGTTTGTTGAGACCGATGAATTGTGGGTTTATGATCAAGTTTATCTATGAACAATATTTGAATCTTCTGAAATCTTTTATGTATGATTGGTTATCTTTGCAAGTCTCTTCGAATTATCAGTTTGGTTTGGCCTACTAGATTGATCTTTCTTGCAATGGGAGAAGTGCTTAGCTTTGGGTTCAATCTTGCGTTGTCCTTTCCCAGTGACAGTAGGGGCAGCAAGGCACATATTGTATTGTTGCCATCGAGGATAACAAGATGGGGTATTATCATATTGCATGAATTTATCCCTCTACATCATGTCATCTTGCTTAAGGCGTTACTCTGTTCTTATGAACATAATACTCTAGATGCATGCTGGATAGTGGTCGATGTGTGGAGTAATAGTAGTAGATGCAGGCAGGAGTCGGTCTACTTGTCTCGGACGTGATGCCTATATACATGATCATACCTAGATATTCTCATAACTATGCTCAATTCTATCAATTGCTCAACAGTAATTAGTTCACCCACCGTAAAATATTTATGCTCTTAAGAGAAGCCACTAGTGAAACCTATGGCCCCCGGGTCTATCTTCATCATATTAATCTTCCAACACTTAGTTATTTCCTTTGCTTTTTACTTTGCATCTTTATCATAAAAATACCAAAAATATTATCCTATCATATCTATCATATCTCACTCTCATAAGTGACCGTGAAGGTATTGACAACCCCTTATCGTGTTGGTTGCGAGGATTTATTTGTTTTGTGTAGGTGCGAGGGACTCGCGCGTAGCCTCCTACTGGATTGATACCTTGGTTCTCAAAAACTGAGGGAAATACTTACGCTACTTTGCTGCATCACCCTTTCCTCTTCAAGGGAAAACCAACGCAGTGCTCAAGAGGTAGCAAGTGGCATTAGCGGCAGGCGATGGAGAACAACAGGGAGGCCCGCCGACGGGGGCCGTCTGAACGGCACGGGCGACGAGGGTGGCCTGGCGCTCAACACGGGCGCGACGAGCATCCGACATGGTTGTCGGGGAGCGGTGGAGCACGGATCGACGAGAAGAAGGCTTCGGCGCACCCCTGCCTAGCGCGCCAAATGTCGGATTTCGGGTTCCGGCAAAACCCTTAAGGTTCGAACACTGGGGTGCGCGTGAAGATCTCCCCCTCACCGATCACGCCCTCACAGGCTTCACGATCTCTAGGCTAAGCACGACGAACTCTCAACACGCGAGGCACAAGATTTATACTGGTTCGGGCCACCGTTGCGGTGTAATACCCTACTCAAGTGTGGTGGTGGTGGATTGCCTCTTGTGCTGAGGATGAACAGTACAAGGGGAAGAACAACCTCCTAAGGAGAGGTGTTCTTGTGCTTGGTGGGTGTGAGGAACGCTCGAGTGAGCTCTGGTAGGTGAGGATCCGATCCCCTCTACTGTGGTGACTAACCCTATTTATAGAGGCCCTGGTCCTCTTTCCAAATATTGAGCGGGAAGGGAGCCAACAACGGCCAATTTGAAAGGGGACAGCTAGTACAGCTGATCCTGACAAAAGTAGTCTTCGCCTGCCAAAGGCTCTGGTGGTGACGCCGTCTTGGGCTCCACGGTGACCTCCGTCTTACCGTCCTGCTGGTCTTGGTCTCGTTGCACTATATGGAAACCTTTGCCTAATGCCTCGGAACTCCTCACCTGCGCTTGCCTCCCTGGCACCAAAGAGGAAGCAAGGACACTATGCACGCTCGCGCCCGCCTGGCGCCCACGTGGCCTTGGTCGTCATGGCTCATGTCATGAGAACCTCGCGAGGTTTGCCTTGCCTTGATCTCTCGGCCGCTCGCGAGCCAGCCTGGTGAGGCCGCTCCCGAGGAGGTCTTGTGTCGTCCGCCTCGCGAGGCATGGCCCCTCACAAAGGTCTTGAGTGCTTGCTGGTGAAGATGGGCCGTATGGGCCCGCTTGTGGAGCCACGTTGTGGGCCGCAGGCAGGCAAGTCTGGGGACCCCCGTTCACAGAACGCCGACATTCCTTGCCTCTTGAAGCTCCTAGGTCGCCTTGGTGATGAACTCCTGAGCACTAGGAGCTCCACGCCTTGTGCCCTCTTGAGAGAAACATGCGGCCAAGCACGCCACCACATGGTACCCGAGCGCCTCCCTCGTGACGTTGGCTAAGCCTGAGGCCCTCCATAAGAGAGCCGCCAAGCTCAACCTGAGGAGGGCGCCAGGCGCGCCTTCCTATGCGAGGGAGGGAGGCGCCCCGTCTGTGGGCGCAGGTTCTGAGGTGGTGCCGCTGGAAATGCCGCTCTCCAAAGGTCCTTGGCGGAGTAGCTGCTTCTTCTTCTTGGGGATGGCTTATTTGTCGGGGTCTTCGGCCGCTACAGCTTCGTAAGCGCGCTCGAGGGAGCACATCGCATCCCTTTCCTCACAGGCGACCGAGATGAAGCCGCCGCTCCCTGGCGTCTTGAGGACATTGTAGCCATGATGGGTCACTGCCATAAACTTGGACAAGGCTGGATACCCAAGGATGGCGTTGTACGGCAGGCGGATGTGGGCAACGTCGAAGCCGATGAGCTCGGTGTGATAGTTGTAACGCTGGCAGAATGTGATAGGGAGGCGGACCTGCCCTATCGGTGTGGTGGAGCCGTCGGTCACTCCTGAGAAGGGCTTGGTAGGCTGTGCTGATCTTATGGCACTTGGAGGCGGTCGAACGTCTCGACGTACAGGACATTGAGCCCTCCACCACCGTCGATTATGGTCTTGGTGACTTGGACATTGCTGGTGATGGGTGAGCAGAGCATTGGGAGGGCGCCGCCAGTTGCTGCGCACTTGAGCTGGTCTGACGAGCTGAAGGTGATGGCGCGCTTGGACCACTTGAGCGGGTGCGTGGCCTCGAGCTTGGGAAGGGCTGCGTTCACCACGCGAGCAAACTGCTTGAAGATACGCTGAGAGGCTGGGGCCTGAGCAGTACCCAAGATGCAGGCGATGGCGCGCGGCTCCTGGAAGCCCCCGGCCCCATCATCCTAATGATGGTCGTCGTTCCTTCTTGGTGGAGGCGGAAGCGGAGGGAGGCCGGCGTTGCCCTGGGGGTGGTCCTCACGAGGCTGGTCTCTCCAGGCGCCCTCGTGAGGCTGGTCCTGCCAGCGGTCCTCACGAGGCCGGTCGCGCCACTCCTGGCGGGGGCCGCGGTCGTCCCATCTTCCTCCACTTCATCCTCCCCCTCGGTCGTAGGCTCGGTCGCTGCGCTCGGGGCGTCGACCGAAGCGCCCATCTCGGATGGCCCTGAGCTCCTAACGGTCACTGGTGTTGTGGCTGTGAACGTTGTGGAAGGCGCAGAATGGCCGGTTGGCCTTGGATGACTCGGGGTGGTCACGACCGCGCTTCATCTCCGGCTCCACCGCGAGCACGGCAGCCCCCTTGCGATTCACGTCCTTGATCTTGGCCTTCTTGTCCTCCTGGTCGGCAGCTGGGAGCTCGAGGAGGGAAAGGCGCCCTTCCTCAGCCATTGCGCACTTGGTTGCCATGTTGAACATTTCCATGGCCATGCATAGTTCCTCATGGATGGCGAGCTCCTCCTTCAACTTGACGTCGCGGATGCCATCGGAGAATGCAGAGATGATGGCCTCGTCCGTCACCTTGGGGATCTTGAGGCGGACGCTGTTGAAGCGCTGAATGTACTTCTGCAGGGTCTCCCCTAGCTGCTGCTTGATGCGCTGCAGGTTGCCTGCGGCCGGCGGGCGGTCGCGAGTGCCCTGCCAGTTGGCGAGGAAACGCTCGCGCATCTCGCCCAAGGAGGAGATCGACCCCGTGGGCAGGTTCAGGAGCCACGAGCGTGCGCCGTCCTTGAGGGCCATGGGGAACCAGTTCGCCATGACCTTCTCGTCGCCGTTGGCCGCCTCGATGCTCAGCTCGTAGAGCTGCAGGAACTCAGTAGGGTCGGGGGTGCCGTCATAGCGAGGAGGCAGGTCGGGCTTGGACTTGCCGGGCCAGAAGACGCTACGCAGCTCGGGAGTGAAGGCACGGCAGCCTGCTGTGGTCACCGGAGCCCGTCGCGGAGGCGGAGCCTGGTCTTGGTATCCACGTGCCTCCGCCGCAGGCGGTATGCGGTCTTGACGCGGTGGTTCTGGGACCACAGGAGCATTTTCTTGCGGCCGAGGGACTTCTTGGCAGCTTCCTTCTTCGTGCGCGGGTGCCCTGCGCTGTGGGTCGCGCCGCGGGGCTGCGCGTCTTGGTGCGAGGGCGGAGTCTTGATGCGGAGGTGGTGGAGGCGCTCCGAGGGCTACGTCGCTCGTAGCTGGAGATGGGCGAGGTAGCGAGAGGGACGGTGCAGGAGAGCCCCCTGCGGCGCTGACAACCTCGGCGATGCGGTCCAGCCAATCGTCGTAGAGGTCATCGACCGGGCGGTAGCGCAGGAGCTCACGTTCCATGAGCAGCGCGGCCTACGCATTCGTGGGCGCACGACGAGCGTGGGACGACGAGCTGGTCGGAGTCAGGGATGGGGTGGCGGTGCGTCCGTCCTGCCGCACGGAGGGGTGCAGTGATGAAGCTTGCTGCTCGTTTCCGGCCGGGCCGGTGGCAGCGTTGGCAGCAGGCGATGGGGAACGGCGGGGAGGTCCGCCAACGGGCGCCGTCTGAGCGACGCGAGCAGCAAGGGCGGCCCGCCGCTCAGCACGGGCTCGGCGAGCGTCAGCCATGGATGCGTTGGAGCAGTGGAGCGCGGATTGATGGAGGGAAAGCTTCGGCGCACGCCTACCTGGCGCGCCAAATGTCGGATTTTGGGTTCCGGCAAACCCTTGAGGTTCGAACACTAGGGTGGGCATGAAGACCTCTCTCTCTCTCTAGCTCGCTCTCATAACGATCTCTAGGCCTAGCTCGACGAACCCAAAGAACAAGAGACACGGGGGTTTATACTGGCTCGGGCCACCGTTGTGGTGTAATACCCTACTCCAGTGTGGTGTGGTGGATTGCCTCGCAGGCTGAGGATGAACAGTACAAGGTAAGAATAGCCTTCTGAGGAGAGGTGCTCTAGAGCTCGGTGAGCTAGTGGGATGGCCTTGGTGGAATGGATCCAATCCAAGATGAGTTGCCTCCTATGGTGGTGGCTAGTCCTATTTATAGAGCCCTTGGTCCTCTTCCCAAATATCAGGCGGGAAGGGATCCCACAACGGCTCTGGTGGTGAACTAGTACAAGCTATCCTGACAAAAGGTGGTCGTCGCCTGCCAAAGGCTCTGGTGGTGATGCAGCTGTGGGCTCCGCGGTGACTTCCACAATGCCGTCCTGCTGGTCCTGGTCTCGTTGTACCGATATGGAAACCTTTGCCTGATGCCTCGGGACTCCACGCCTGCGCTTGCCCCTTTAGCACCAAAGAGGAAAGTGGTACTCTGCGCCCGCTGGTGCCCGCCTGGCCTTGGTCGTCATGGCTCACGTCACGTGAACCTCGCGTGGTGCCCCTTGCATAGATATCTCCACTCCTCGGGAGCCAGCCTAGCGAGTCTGCCCCTGAGGAAGTCTTGGTGTCATCCGCCTCGCGAGGCTTGGCCCCTCGCGAGGGTCTTGAGTGGTTGCTGTTGAAGATGGGTCGTACCAGGCCGTTGGTGGAGCCACGACATGGGCCGCAGGCAGGCCAGTCTGGGTACTGCCATTCCTAGGACGCCGACAACGCGCATATGGGGGTGTGAGTTATCCAACCTTCTAACCCTTTCTATGGTTGCCATGGGCCTCCTTTTATAGATCAAGGGGTCACCACAATGGCAAAGTAGTCATTATGCACTAATATGATAGCAAACAGTGTTATCATACCTAACTGTGCGGGCTGACAGGGAGCATTAAATGCACTGCTTAGTGTCACATCATTGGTTGCTCGGCAAGGCTTGCCGGGCTATCTTGCCAGCTCCGCACCTGCTTGCTTGACATTTCGCAGGACGAGTGTCGTCTGTGGGTTTTTCCTATAAGGAGAGGAAGCCATGTGGCGAATGGCTACCACTCAGTAACTTTGCGGCATGACACCGCCCTGATGGATGATGTGGGTCGCGATGGAGTGGTTGGTGAGGTGGTTTTGCCTCCGTGAGCCCCGGTAGGCCTTGCGGGGGCACTTTGGTCGCCTTCTTCTAGGGGTGGCCTTGCCCCTTGCCGGGCTCGCCTATCCGGCAAGGGAGGCTTTCTCTTGACGATATCCTGCTTCTCTGGTTTGATCTTGGCCCCTCTGATCTGCATGTTGGTCCTTCGAACCTCTTGGTTCCTTGAACTCTGACTTGACTGGTGCTTCGATCTGGTTATTGTGCCTGTGCACGGTCTGGGCAACAGACTCAGGGTTTGTTGCACCGACACCATATGACAGCACACATGGGCTTTCTCATCAGAATCCAGTGATAGCACACAAGGGTTTATAGGGAGCTCCTATTATATCAGAATATCCTCTGCATTACAAAGATAATCTCACTACTATTTGTGTTTTCATGCTTTTCAGATATTGTACGTAATCACAATGAATACAAGAATGCGCACATCAGAAGAATATTGCGGAACATTTTAGGCCACTTTGTGAACTTGTCAATTGCAACGTACAACATTTCAAAGCCCCCGTTAGTATGGGGGAAGGTGCCCAAAATGTCAAGCCCCCAAACCGAAAAGGGCCAGGATAGAGGAATTGTTTGAAGGACTTACATTGGCTGATGTATGCTCTTAAAATGGAACTGGCATGCTTCATATTTTGTTACTAGCTCAGTTGCATCTAGGAGGAAGTGCGCCAATAAAAGCCCTGCCGGAAAGCCATCCCAACAAGGGTTCTTGCTCCTATGTGGGAACCACATACACCTCCATGTATCTCTACCAACAACTTTTGTCCATCTTCCCGGGCAATGCACTTCAATTTCACTCCGTTGGGTCATACATACTTGACTAGCAGGCTACTTTCTCAGCTTCCTCTTGCTCTTCGGGAAGTTCTCCTGTGTGGAGAAACTGGACTTCTGTTGTGCCCATGTCAGAGCTTGGGGCTCGACGACAAGGACTAAAGCCATCTCTTCAGCTATGGGAGCGTTGATCTCAAAGGCAAGAACCTGGGGTTCTGCCCGAGGTCATTGCTCACCAATAGGCACATCGATGTTCCCGGCAGCTGTTTTGCCGGTGGCTCCTGGGAGCTCTGCCGAAAAGTAGTTTCCGGTACTTATCTTCCTCTGTTTCTTTTCTCTCATTGACGGTGTAACTGTGGGTTGAGTTAAGTGGAGCACAAAGGTCCCTGGTACCACAGGTAGCTTCTGGGCAGCACACTTTGACAGCTGGTTACTGATGCTGTTTTCCGCACGAGGGACGTGCTCCATTTGCAGACCATCAAAGTGTTCTTCCAACTTCTAACTTCATTCACGTACGCTCCCATCAACAGGCTCTGATAATCCTTGTTCACTTGCTCCACTACAAGTTGTGAATCTCCTCGGACGATCAGCTTTCTGATCCCCGATTCTACCGTAACTCCAAGGCCGGCAAGCAGTCCCTCATACTCAGGAGTATTGTTTGTCAGATTCAGGGCTATGCAGACCCCAGAAAGGTTCAAACTCTCGGGCGTGTGTGAAGAACTCAACCTATCTAGCCTACCAGCCCGTCGCCCCGCAGCCTAGCTCGATTCGCATGAGCAAGGAAGATGAACACAACAGTTTACCCTGGTTCGGGCCACCTTGCGGTGTAAGACCCTACTCCTGCTTTTTTGTTGGATTAGCCTCATGACGGGCTGAGGATGAACTAGTACACGGGATGAACAACCTCGCGAGGTCTAGGGGTGAGGGAATGAGTCGACCCCTCTACGGTGGTGGCTAACCTATATTTATTGTGGCCTTGGTCCTCTTCCCCCAAAACGTAGGCAGGAAGGGATCCCACAGTGGCCAATTTGAAAGGGGACAAGTAGTACAACTTATCCTGACGAATGGTGGTCTTCGCCTGCAAAGCTTCTGGTTGTGACGTAGCAGTGGGCTCGGCCATGACATCCGTAATGCCGCGCCGGTGGTCTTGGTCTTGTTGCACCGAAATGGAAACATTTCCCAGATTCCTCGGGAACCCACGTCTGTCCTTGCCTCCTTAGCACCAAAGAGGAAACTGCCTTCTATGCACCCGCTGGCACCCGCCTGCTGTGGTCGTCATGGCTTGCATCATCATAACCTCATGAGGCTGGGTACCTGCATAGAAAACTCCGCTCCTTGGGAGGTCGTCTAGGGAGGCCTCTCCTTCAGGAGGTCTTGGTGTCATCTGCCACGCGAGGCTTGGGCCCTCGCAAGGGTCTTGTCTTGATATCCTTTTAGATAGGCGGTACCAATCTGTCAAAGGAGCCATGCTGTGGGCCGCAGGCAGGCAAGTCTGGGTACCCTGGTTCCCAAAACACCGACAGTAGCCCCCGGGCCCAAGGTGCGCGGACTTGGCTTCGAGGCGAAGCCAAGCGGCAAGGGCGAAGCGTCGCGGGCCCCAATCGCTTGCGGACCAGGCCGACGCATGGCGCTTGATGGGCCGTGGGCATCTCCGCTTCCCCACGTCGCCTCGACAACTGTCCGGACTAACATAAGACTAGCTCGCCCCGCTAGGCAATCATTACTCCTGCTCGCCTTGCTGCGGATCCCCTTTCCTCCGCCAAGGACCTCTCCAGAACCAATCGAGCTCGGCCCGCCTTCCTTCTACAACTCCAACGCCAGTGATCTCGCTGATGGCTCCCAAGAAGTTGCAGCCCACGACGCATGCCGCGAGCTCTTCCTCCTCTCCTGCACCTGCACTCAACGCGTGCTCCATCACCGAGGAGGGGCACCTTGCCCTCGTGCTCCCATACACGCTGAGCGACGAGAACGAGTGGGACAAGACCACAATCTGGGTCGGCTCCACCGAGCAGTGGACTCTGGCGCGGACGGTCTACCCCTTCTTCCTACACAGCATCTTCGCGGGGCTTGTGCCCCCTCTCTCCGAGTTCTTCACCGCGGTCCTCGGCCACCACCAGGTCCAGGCCCTGCACTTCCAGCCCCTCTCCTTCCTCCTCCTGTCCATCCTCACCTTCTACTACGAGGCCTTCGTGGGCGTGAGGCCCTCCGTGCCCCTTCTTCGGCATGATCTGACCCAACACTCCGGCTGCGTGTCCTTCGTCGCAGTCCACAAAGACAACATGCTCATGACGGCCAGGAAAAAGGTGGAGAACTTCCGGCGCCGCTAGGTCTTCGTGGATGCCCGGGGAATGAACGAGCGGATAGAGCTGCTGATCGCACTACCCACACGACTCGAGAGGTGGAGCCACAGAAGTTCTCCAACCCCTAGTTTGCACCCATATTGAGGAAGATGATCTTAGATGTGCACGCCAGGGTGCTGACGGGGGGCATGCTCATGAAGGAGTTCCTGAGGCAGAGCTTGGCTCTGCTCCAGTCACACACGCGCCCAATGTGGGAGCTCCAGGGCGCGGAGGACGACATCAAGCTGTGCCCAGGAAGCCTGACAGGCGAGGAGCAGGACAAGGCCATGAACACCCTGCTCGAGGGTGAGCCAGGGGACCTCCCGGAGGCCTACGTCCCGCTATACCGCCATGCCGACAGGGAGGCACTGGTCGCCACCATGCCTGCCTTCAACGAGCTCGGGCTTTCATTGTTCGAGCCCCCCAACTCCTCGGTGCTGGTGTCCTGTGACGGCAGCGCCGGCGAAGAGGGCAAGGAGGACTTGGAGGCAACCGAGGATGATGTGGTAGACATCTCTCCCCCATCATGAAGTGAGCTTCCCTATGGCTTCGTCGACGATGACGATGCCGACGAGCCCCCTACCGTGTAATCCCCGCGCTCCACTGGGGTCCTCACGAGGTCAGGGGCCACTCCACAGGCCCTGCGGAGGACAAGCCGGGCGACCCCAAGGAAGAGCAGGGCGGCACCCCATCAAGGCGACGCCTCTGCCTCACCAAGTGGCGGCGCCGTGCCGAGGCCGGCCCCGTTCACTCCCCAAGTGCTGTGAAGGCCGCGCCCAGGAAGAGCGGGGGTGCCCCAGCCCCGGCCAGGAAGAGGGAGTACATCGGCCCCGACGAGTAAGTGCCTCACCATGTTTCTGTTTAGCTTATGTTTGCACCATTCTCACAGCGCTCCCGCCCTGATGACTAGGGTGGGCGTCATGGTGAAGAAGAGGAAGGAAGGAGACCAGACACTAGAGGCGCCACCTCTCGCTGCAGCCACAGCGGCTTCGGCACAGGCTGGGGAGGTCATCCCTCGTCTCCTCGCGGTGGAGCAGGCCCCTCAGGATGCGGTGGTGCCGCCTCGGGAGGAGCTGGTCCCTGCTGGCCTGTAGGCCGCGGCGCTGCCTACGCCCGTTGCGCCCGGGCAAGGTTCTAAGCCCGCAGCAACCAAAGCAGACCTCGGCGGCACCTCCGGAGCCACGGAGCACCCCACTACACTGGCTCCGCCTTCTCCTCCAACCCTTGCACTCGCGAACTGCTGCCCCTTGGTCAGGACCGAGGCCTACATTGCGCTTGGCCGTCTCCGGGTGGACCTTCAAGATATCGACAGGTGCATCGTGAGGGAGCGCCTGGGGTTTATCTCGGGGTGGGCCCAGGCCAACTCCGCCATTGAGAAGGCCTGGTGCCGGGTCGAAGCCACCAACGCCGAGAGCAGGAAGGAGGCTGCCGATACTAGGGCATATCACGACACGGCGCAGGCTGAGGCTGCGTCCGCCGTGCAGCGCTCTGGGAGGCGGAGGAGAGCTTGAAGGCCCTTCGGGAGGAGCAAGCCGCGGCTATGTCGCGGCTCCACCAACAGGAGGAGGGCCTCAAGGCTCGCGAGGCGAAGCTCTCCGACCAAGACGCCAACCTGGCCGATGTGGCCACCGACCAGGGAACGGAGCGCGGTCGCCTAGCCAAACTGAAGGCGGAGGCGAACAAGGCCCAGGCGTCCCACGCCTGGCATGTCTCCGAAGCAACAGCCCAGCCTGAGGCCAGGGAGAAGGCCCTCATCGCCGCCGAGCAGAAGGCAGCCACGGACCGCGAGACCTTCATTGCCCTCGAGCTCGGGTTCCGCAAGGTGTTGCGTTCCATCTGCGAGGGTGGATAGGAAGAGCCGCTGGCGACCCCTGAAGACAGTCTTGCAGGGCTCCTCCCTAAGCTTGCCGAAGTGCTCAAGGGTGCCGCCACTATGGTGGACTCCTTCCTGGATGTGGAGTGTCGCTCGCTTTTCATCGCGGTCGCAACGTGCATCTTCAGCCATATCCACCACCAGGACCCAAGCTTCGACCTCGGTGTGCTGATCCACTCGGTAGCTCCTGAGTCTCGCGCCGCTGCTGCGGACGCCGTGAAGGATCACGTAGACACCCTGCTCAAGAAGTTCCTCTGCATCCCAGACCCTGAGGCTCCAGCAACGGAGGTTGGGGGTGGCAGTGACAACGGCGGCAGCGATGTTGACGACGGGCTTCCAGCAGCCAGGGCGAGCGGTGACGATGGCCAAGGCAGTGGTGGCGCTTCTTCCTGACTTTATTCCTGCAATCATTTACCGTGCCTCATGGAGGCGTAAACCTTCTGCTTGAGTTTGTGAAACACTACGTGTTTTGTAATAACTACTAGAACTCAGTGATTTCCTTTTCGTGCTTGGTTTCTTTCATGTTTGCCCTAGCATTCTGCGTCGGCAGGGCCCAGCCCCGCGCATACCTCGACCGCTGTTGGGGCATTCGGATCACCAGGACGAGACCAAGGGGCAAGGGGCTACGTGACTAGTGAGGCTCTTGAGTCGCAATGCTCAGGGTACCCCCGTGACGTACGAACATCCTCAATGTTCTCCGTCAGAAGGGCCCAGCCCCGCGCATACCTCGATCGGCGTTGGGGCGTCTGGATCACCAGGACGAGACCAAGGAGCGAGGTGCTACGTGACCAGTGAGGCCCCTGAGTCGCGATGCTTAGGGGTCCCCCTCGACGTACGAACGATCCTCATGAAGGAAAAGCGAGGAGTCGTTCAAGCTAATTCAGAGTCTTCCATACCTTTGCTCACCAGCTTTCGCATGGGGGGGACGCAAGAAGACCAGGTACGTGTACCTGGTAGTGTGGCATATGCCAGGCATGGCCTGAGCATAGCCCCCGTGTCCAGCCCCCTCGTGCGATCCTCCCAAGGGAAAAGATGTGGAGTGTTACCGGGCGAAGAGCCGAGAGGTTGTCCTGAGGTTGGTGCAGCCGCGAAGGCGCTCTCAGTTGTTTATTCACTAGTGCGGAGCATGGTGCTTCCACTTTGGCGTGGTGAAAGTGCAACTATCCCTGGGTGGTTTTTGTAATTCCAAACAACATATAGCTCATTGAATTAATGCTCTTTCAAGATGATCATTTCAGAAAGTTCAATGATTGTCATGGCATGGACTAGGAATGTGGACCGCTCAAAATGCTAAGGACACACATTGGCTCAAGCTCAAGACTCTACATTTTCATTTTAGTGATCCAAGATCACATTGAGTCCATAGGAAAAGCCAATACTATTAAAAGGGGATGAGGTGTTGCCTAATGGCTTGAATGCTCAAAATGCTTAGTGATATCACTACCAAAAAAAGACACATCCGTGACATTTTGGGCCGAACGAAAAAAATTATGTCATACATATGACACTTCTATGACGATAATTGTGACAAAACCCGGTATCATCATAGATGTGGTGGGCTCCTACTTCCATGACAAAAAATCATGACAGAAAATGGGCTTTTCGTCCTGGGCGGGCCGGAGACGCAGCTGCATGACATTCTTTGGGCCGTCCATGACGGAAAAAACCATGGTAGAAGCGAGGGCGAGGAAAATTTCGGGGAGTTCCCTGTTATGGTGGGAGGTCGGGGGCCGAGCGACGCGCGTGTGTGCGAGGCGTTGGCTCTAACTGAACCCGAGCGAGGTGTTGGGCTCTAACTGAACCCGAGCGATTGCACTGCAGGCTACGCGTTACTGAACCCGAGCGATCGATCGATGGCTGTTAACTGAACCCGATCGAGCGATTCCTTCGCTACTGCTGCTAACTGAAGCCGATCGGTGCTGCCTCTGGGATGAACAGTGAGCGTTGTGGGGGGTTTGGATGAACAGTGAGTGGTGGCGTTGCCTCTGGATGAACAGGACCCCGTGGTGTGGTCGAGGGCTGGATGAACAATAGACGGTGGAGGGGTGCCCGTGGAGGGGTGGTTGAACAGGACCCCATGGTGTGGAGGGCTCAATGAACAGTAGATGGTGGAGGGGTGCCCGTGGGGGGATGGCCTGGCAGCCGGCCACGGGAGGCAGGAGCACAAGGCATGACCGGCGCTGGTTTGGGCGGCTGGAGCAAGAAGACCAGAGGTTGAAGAAGCACTACGGCCGTTGGATGGACATCGTATGGTCACTGTAGCTAGAATCGTGCATATTGACTAAGTTGACAAAGCCCTCCGTCCCCGTCAACTTAGTAGGCCCACAAGTCAGCCTGCCACTATACTAGGTCCCAGCTAACAGGGGGAGTATTCATTTTTGTGTGCGTAATAAGGAGGCACTTCCTTGTGTGCGAAGATATAGCTGGTGGGTCCGAGCTGTCAGCAGCGGTAACGTTTCTTTCACGAATTACAGAGGCCCTTTCGGTGGGTCTCTGATGTCAGGTGGAGGAATCATTATTTTGCGCGTAATAAGGAGGCATTTCCTTGCGTGCGGCCGTGGACCCAGCTGTCGGCCTCTCCACGTACAGTCCACTTCAGATGCATGTCGGTCGTTGACCACGTTGACCAGGCTGCACCGAGAGCACCAGGGCGGTGGACGACGGCGAGGCCTAGGAAGGGAATGACACGGATGCAGGGAAGACTCGGCAGTTGTTTCCCACGCGGAGGGGAGTACGACTGTACGAGGGTTTACTGGTTCGTCTGCCGTCGCCGGAGAATAACAGCAGGTGTGGGTGAGTAGAGGGATGGCTAGGGCAGCGATGGGAGTACGGTGGGGCGGTGAGGCCTGCACGGCAGCAGAGCCAGCCGCGGGGAGGAGGGAGCAGGTAGTCCCGCTGGCGCTTGTTTGAGCGGCTGGAGCAGGGAGAGCAGAGATTGAAGAAGCACGACGGCCGTTGGATGGCCATCCAACAGTCACTGCTTGTGCGTCAACCTTTTTTTTAGGAAAGCCTCAAATCTGTGGAAAACTGCATACAGCCCATCTGCCATTATTTCTAATAATTTACAGCCCATTTGCTAATTATTAAGGTTTTTTGGAGCCCATATTCTTTTTGTTAGCATTACAGCCCATATTGTGGCCACGGTTAAAAAATTATACGAAATTTTGCATATTTCGGTGCGGTCCGAACTGTTTTTAATCCCGAAATTTCGACTCACATTCAAACTGATTTTAAAAATAAATGTATATCAATATAAAATCCAACAAATTCTCCACGCATAAAAATTAATGTAATTTAAAATCTCGAAATGAAAAAAAAGATATTTGAAACTAATTGCCGGTTTGATGTGTTTTAAAAATGTACAGCCCATTTCTCATTACTGATGGGCCATTTTCTCGGCCAGCCGAATGAAAGCTCTCGTCTTGAAAGATTTGCAGCCCAACAGGCCTGACAAAGCGACTTACTTGGCAAATCACAAAAAAACTGGGCTATGGCCGTGGACCCAGCTGTCAGCCTCTCCACGTACAGTACTCTTCCGATGGAAGTCATTCCTTGACCACGTTGACCACGCCGCACGGAGAGCACCACGGCGGTGGATGACGGCGAGGCCTAGGAAGGGGACGACGCGGAGCCGGGGAAGACGCGGCAGTGGAAGCCCGCGCGGAGAGGAGTACGAGGGTTCACTGGTTCGGCTGCGGTGTGAGGCTACCGTCGCTGCAGCGCCTGGCCAGCGGTGGGAATAGTAGGGGGCGGTGAGGCCTCCGCGGCAGCACAGCCGGCCACGGGAGGCAGGAGCATGCGGCACAACCGGCGCTGCTTTGGGCGGCTGGAGCAAGAAGACCAGAGGTTCAAGAAGCACTACGGCCGTTGGATGGACATCGTACGGTCACTGGAGCTAGACTCGTTCATATTGACTAACTTGACAACGCCCTTCGTCCCCGTCAACTTAGTAGGCCCACAAGTCAGCCTCCCACCAAGGTGGGTCCCAGCTAGCCGGGGGAGTATTCATTTTTTTTGCGTAATAAGGAGGCACTTCCGGTGGGTCTGAGCTAACAGGGGGGGAACATTTTTTTCGCGAAATACGGTGGCCCGTCAGGTGGGTCCCAGCAGTCAGGGGGCAAATGATTTTTTCGCAAAATACGGTGGCCCATCCAGTGGTTCCCTGCTGTCAGTTGGAGGAATCATTATTTTCCGCGTAATAAGGAGGCACTTACTTGCTGCGGCCGTGGACCCAGCTGAGACTCTCCACGTACAGTATACTTCCGATGGAAGTCGTTCCTTGACCACGTTGACCTCGCCGCGTTCCGTTGCATGCATGCGTCCATGGGCGTGGTGCGTCCCCACTGTCAACCTCTCACGTACAGTCATCTTCCGATGACTCTCGGTTGTTGACCATGTTGACCACACCGTGTTGAGCGCACCCAGACTGGAACGACCCGGATATGGGGAAGACGGGGCAGTGGAGTCGCAGATGGAGAGGAGTGGGAAACTTCACTGGTTCGGGTGCACAGTAGCACAGCCGCGGTGCCGCCCATGGGAGACAGGAGCAAGAACAGAGGTTGAAGAAGGAGCACGGCTGTTGGATTCACATCGAACGGTCCAGCTGCTAGAATCATTTGTTGATTAAGTTGACAAAGCCGTGCGTGCACGTCCGCTTAGTAGGCCCACAAGTCACTCACCAAATCTGACGGGTCCCAGCTGTCAACGGGATGAATAATTTTTTTTGCAAAACAAGGAGGCACTTCCTTCCGTGCGAAGATACAGCCGGTGGGTCCCAGCTGTCAGGTGGAGAAATAATTTTTTTTCGCAAAACAAGGAGGTCCCTCCTGTAGCTGGTTCGAATCCAAACCTAGACTATGACTATATATGGTGCTATGCTACTCTGCAAGTAATGAAACTGACATATCCAACGTTCGCTGCTCCTCTTCTCTACTTACTCTGCCTAGCATCAGAAGCTCTGGCCGCAGCAACCATGTCCGCTGGCTGCTCGTCCACCTGCTCTTCAGCAGGCAACAACCAGATATGCGCCAAGTCGCCACCCGTACCATCGCCTATGGGTCTCATCACACCCCTGCTGGCACGCGCACCGCAGCCGATTGCTCATCGCAACCAGCTGCCGTTGGTGTGGTGCCACTGCTACAAATCACGCAGAGTCATCCGTCACATCTCAACCACAATCCGCAACCCTGGCCGAGTCTTCTACAAATGCCCGAATCATGGGGTAATAATATGTTTAAGTGTTGTTCTGCTGCTTTCAGTTGCTGATTTTTTTAATAGTTTGGTTGATGATCTTCCAATTTGATTCGTCCAGAAAAGGGAATATTCATGTGATTTGTATTTCTAGGAAGTTGCTGATGTGGGGGAATGCAACTACGCTGATAATTTGGTTAGCCGAGGAATCCCAATACTAGCAGGTTGGGGTGTTGGACAAGTAACTGAAGGAACGGCAGAAGAGGAAGATGCAGAGCAGAAGGTTAAAGATGCAGTTCCTCTGATCATGGCCAAGCAACAGCTGCTGAACGACCTTGACAGCAATGAGGAGATGAAAGAGCCTGTGAAGATAATGGGCAAAATCGATGTGCTCTGTAGGATGATTGTCTCTTTATTTGCAGTGTATGTAGCACTCGTAATGTATTCAGTGGCTACGACATGAGCACTTTGCTGAAACTAGTAATGAATGAAACCTGTGTAGCAGGCTGGGCGTAGTGTTGTGACCATCTAATGATTTCTATTAACGGAAATCAGGGGGTATCACCTTTTGCTCATATAAATAAATAAATAGCAGAGGCCCTGTCGGGTCAGCTTTGTTCTCATTCGAAGGCGTCGAGCAAATTGCAGTCCAACAGAAAACTATGTCATCAAATTCAAGTTTCACAGCCAAATATGAGTACAACTAAACAACAATGTCATCATGTTTTAGTTGTCATACAATCACCAAACACAAATCAGCATACATAACAAGTGATGTTCTCACAGCAAAATACTAAACAACATGTTCATCAGGTTTCAGTTCTCATAGCAAACACAATTTCACATAGTAGATAAAAAACGTCTTCTGACAGGCAAATACGACAAAAGCAATGTAATCATCATCCGTAGCAGCAGCGTCAACATCTTCGCCATGTGTATCAGTCTGAATCATAATTCCCCACGGTGTCATCTTCTTCTTCGTCCTCAACGTCCTCGAACGTTGGCTTCTTCTTGATCAACTCTTGTATGTCCACAGCACGACAGGCAATCTTTTCGCCGGCGTCATTGACGTGATGGTTCTCAAAGATATTAGGAACATATATGTTATCTTGTACATCAGGAGCAGTGTAAGCATCATCTTGTTGTGCAACTTCATTAAACGAATTCCTCTGCTCAAACCTTTGCAATACTCTCCAGTCATCACTACGTGCAAATGTGTCTTCCAAGAAAAATATCTGTGTTTCTTGATTTGCCAAAATAAAAGGCTTGTTGGTCTGGTACGCCGCCTTGACATTGATGGATTTGAAATAATCATCAGCTCTGGGTTTTGCGATCCTGGAAAACAGGTTATACCAACGACAACACAATAGAACCACACACTGATGATCCTCGAAACTGGAGATATACTGCAACTGAACAATGTCTGTTATGTTAGCATACATTTCAGTTGTCTCTTTGTCATACGTATCCGTGCTCATGATGGCACTGTTTTGTGTCTTCCTGCCTTCGTGTCGTGCAAGGGTGTTGTAGCGCACATCTCCAACAACGTAAGATTCATAATGTCTTACCCGAGTATCAGGACCCATTGCTAGTGAGTAAAGGGCATCATCAACTGCCTGCCCATCCTCCCACATCTCCTTAACTTATGGTTAGAAAATAGACAAGCTGATCATCTTATGTACTCAATATATTAAAAAACTGACAGTGCACTTCAAAAGCTTACATGGTTCTTGAACCATTTCGCAAATCCTTCCATAACCAGTTTGTCAATGTTTCTTGGATTTTGCGGCAGTAACTCCTCTTTGTAGATGCTGCACAACATAGTGATCGCGTCAAACATCTAAATATATAAGAATGTGCTGCAAGTTTAGTAGATTACGATGTATAAGCTGTAGTACTGCACTTACTTGATATAAGGTAGTATCTCAGGACAGTTATTCAACACATACCAAACCATTTTGCCCAAATCTTTAGGTTTGTCCTCTTGTCGACTCTTCCCTGTAACTCGAACAGAATAATCGAAAACATTGAGCCCGGGATTGTCTTCACCCACCTCTTTGCTAACCTGATCAGCTGTTTCAATGTATTTTGAGCAGAATGTCAACAATTCTGTAGCAATGTAGGCCTCTGCAATGGAACCCTCGGGTCTAGCTCTGTTCCTAACATAGCCCTAGAAAGTGCCTAGCCGCCTTTCAATAGGGTACATCCAGCCATACTATACTGGACCTCTAAGTAGTGCCTCATCAGGTAGATGAACAGCCAAATGCACCATCACATCAAAGAAGGCTGGAGGATATATGTGACACCTAAAAATTTTGGCCTTGTTTTATAAATTAAAATTTTGCCAGGAAATTAAAACTTTTCCATTTGTCTGGATTTACCTTTTGATATTATGGGTTTTTGCCTCAAGTGGAAACTTCCCAAAAACGTTATTGGAAGTGTATACTCTCTCTATGAAACAATTCTTTATCAGTGGATTTAGTTTTGCAAGATTTGCTTTTCCCTGAGCTTTATTCTTATAAAATGATTTTTCATAAAATTGGGAGCCTGTTTTGCACTACAACCATTTGACAAATGCATTTAATATTTCCACCAAAATTTGGGGATGTCATCTGATGTTCCCACATCACTTTTATGCAAAAATATCTTTTGGTTATTGGAGATTTTGAGCTCTACATCAACTTTTCAAATCTGGTCCAGTAGGCATTTTTGCACTACAACCTATTTAAATATTTCTTTAAAAATTCTTCCAAGTGTTTGGAGATGTCAGTAGATGCATATAATTCAACTTCATGCAAAAACCCAGTGTTGTTCTTTGAAAAATTTGAGTGAATCAACCTCCTTTTCATTCTGGTTCAGTTTGGTGAGTTGTACTGCAACCCTCTTTTCTTTTGCTCTAGTGCCCCTGAACTTTTTCCTGCTTGAAGCCCTCCCTACAAAACCCTTAAGTCCAGGAGAATGGACCAATTGGAGGATTTTAAGTGCATGCAATGAAACCTTTTTCTTTCTGTCCAAAACTGTAGTTTTGCAAAACTTGCACTACCAAGTTTCTGGTTTTGCCCAAATGGTCTTGCCATCATCACCTACAACTAGAGAGACCCTGATCTGGAGATTTTGTCCACTCCAGAGTTGCCTAAATGCACTTGGCATTCTGTCGAACACTTGGTGTGCACAGTCAGTTTTGGGCATGTTTCCTAGTTTGCACTATGATCTTCTTCCACTGACCCAGCAACCTTGTCCACTAAACTCCTAGCTATCCCTATCCTAGTCCTGTTAATTGCCAGCCCCACCCTCCCACTCTAGGCTGCCCTGGCATTTCGTCGAGCACGTCCCGTGCGTGCTCTGGGCGCGCCCAGAGCGCACGTTTTGCACGCGCGTGCACCGAGCCGCCGCGTCGCACTGCCGCACTCGCCGCGTTCCGCCCCTGGCCCTTGCTCGCCTGCAGAGACACGCACTATCCTCGCCCACTCTCCACGCCACCTTTGGCACCCTACAGCGCCGCCGTCAGAGCTTTTTGCGGCACACCGGCGTCGGCAGTGAGCTCCTGCCATGGTCGGCGCCGCCCAAGCCACCCGCGCGCGCCAGCTGCCCCTCTGAACAGCTCGAGCTTATCCTGGAGCCCGTCGGCACGCGCTCGTCGCCGCCACGTCGCCCTGCAGCTACAGCACCGCGGTCGCCGGCGTTCTTATCCACGGCCGCCGCGGGACCAGCCTCAAACGCCTATAAAAGGAGACCCCGAGCCCCTCTGAGCGCTCAGGCGACCTCAAGCCTTCCCCCTAGAGCTCCCCAAGCAGTGGATTGACCGGAAGAGGACATCTTCCCCAACTCCGGCCGGTTCGGCCGCCGCTGCCGTCCGGTGCCATTCGTCGCAACCAGGCACTCCCCCACCCATCCAGCGCCACCAACCGCTTCCCCTCGTTCTTGCGGAGCTGCCCAGCGCCTCAGCCTCGATCGGAAGCCACCGGAGCCCAAAATCCACTTCACTCCCGTAGCCCCCTCCGCCGCGGAGCTCGCCGCCGGCGACTCCTCCCACCACCGTCGACCCAACGACCACCGAGAGGACCGCCCCGGTCTGGCGGGTCCATCCCTGCCCTCAGGTGCCCTCGGGGAGCCGCCGTTCGTCGCCGGCGATCGCCGGAGTCCCGCTCCCGTTCGGGCAGAGGAGAGGAGGGAGAGGGGGGAATGGTCAAACCTGACCAGTGGGCCCCCTGGACCAACTGTCAGTGACCCAGCCCCGCCTCCGCGAGCTCAAGCGGTCGCGTAGAACCCCGGAGTACGTCTCCTATGCCTCGTAAGCGTATTCTGTATCGAAACGTTTTCTTTTTCTGGTTTTATTGAAAAACAGAGATTTGACCAAACTTTGACTGGCTATATCTTTTAAAATAAAACTCCAAATGAGTTGATTCTTTTTCCTACCTCTCTCAAATTTCATCTAGTTTATTTTAAGATTTATTTCAAAAATATTTGGGACAACTTTTTGTACTGTGTTTGAAATATTTGTTATTTGAATATTTTTCAAAATAGGAAATGGAGAGAGAAGAAAGCTTTCAAAAGTGCACCCTTTGCATACTCTTGAAGGCAAGCATTCTGAACTCTGGCATAGTATTTTCGTGAGGAGTTTTGATACAGTTACAACACCACTTTGACTTGGAGCATGCGTTATTTCTATGTATCGATAAGTCACACGCATGAGTGCATATTGGAGATGCTTTGCTGTTAGTAATGGATATGTTGGAGTTAGTGATCATCCTCGTGAGCTTCTCGTGCATACCGGAAGGAAGCCGGGAATGTCGTGGTCTTGGGTAGACACGAACTTGTCCCTAGTTCCTCGTTGGGACGAGTGTGTCCGGTATGGCATGATGAGGTTTGATGAACGGTGATTCTGTCTGTAAATGGAAATATATTGGTTATTCCAATCATTCGGAGAATACTTGGACCTCCTGAGTTGGCCATAGGTCGAGTCTTGATTAGTAACTTCCACTACTTGTTTTGTACTACCACTTGTCCCTGCCGCGGGTGGGATACGGTTCGGTAAGTTGTCAACCCCTTACCAAGGCACACACCGTACAGAGAGGCCATGGTGGAAGATACCGGATGCATCCGGTAGGCACGCCACCTGGTCCGGGGCATGGGTGTTTCCGGTTGGGACCGAGAGGGGGGCACCCCTTAGAGCGCGCGATATAAATTTGATCCCATGCTACGTTGAGGTTGTAGCCTCCCCACTTAGAGTTTTGCTTGACAGGTGTCGTGGGTGATTCCAGACACCGGTAAGTTAAGCTGGTGTGTGCAGGTCAGGCGTGTTTTCAATTAAAAGGCCATAGGCGGAATTAGTCCTGATGGGCTAAATAAATCCGTTACTCGTGGGTAAATAGTACACCCTCTGCAGAGGATATATCCATTCGGATAGCCCTGTTCATGGGTAAGGACCACAGTCTAAGATGGGTCTAGTGACGGTATTCGGATGGAGAACGGCTAAACTGGATCATAGAAACGGTATTCGGATGGAGAACGGCTAAACTAGAACACAGTGACGGTCTTCGGATGGAGAAACGGATATACCAGAACATTGTTTATGACCTATGTCATATGAGGATTATGATTATTATTATTGTGGACTAACCAGTTACTTTATTTGAATTATTGAGTATCCCTGGGACGGTTCTACCTCCTGGATATTCACTGTGATTATTCTTATATAAGCCCTTTATGTGGCGTCGCTCCGACGCCCGACTGCGGCATGTTTTTCATTTATTTATCCTTTATAAGCCCTTTATGTGGCGTCGCTCAGACGCCCGACTGCGGCATGTTTGTTATTTATTTATCCTTTATAAGCCCTTTTTGTGGTGTCGCTCAGATGCCCGACTGCGGCATGTTTGTCATTTATTTATCCTTTATAAGCCCTTTATGTGGCGTCGCACAGACGCCCGACTGCGGCATGTTTGTTATTTATTTATCCTTTATAAGCCCTTTTTGTGGTGTCGCTCAGACGCCCAACTGCGGCGTTGTTAATTTACTTGCACCCTTTCGAGGAGTCATTTCAGACACTCGATCAATGCATTCTATTTCTACTCCCGTATTACATGTTCATATTTTACCCGCATGCGTGCATCACGGTTTTTCGTTCATTTCGTGACAGACGTTATCATCATAAAAATATTTTGGAACATGATTATCTCTTATTATATTATACCCGTGTTCTTAATGTTTGCGAGTACATTCAAACGTACTCACTGGCTTGTCCCTGGCTATTGTCTTGGCCAGATTCCTTACGTGGAGAAGAGCGTTGCAACGACAGCCCTGGAACCCATGTAATGATGATAGCAGCCTCGTGAAGATAGGAATTATCCTGGTCAGCTGTTCTTGTGGGAAATGGAGTCCCATAGACGCAGATGAACCACAAACCGCTTCCGCCATCAACCACTAGAAACCAAGTGTTGTACTCCTAGGCCACAATGGTCTTGTACTACATATTTTGTACTTTGCTTGGAATTCGTGTATCAAGTTGGTGCCTCATCAGCTAACAGTAATCCTGGGGCTGGTGAGCACAAAGGCCATTTTTTGGGAAATTATTATCCCGAAAATCCGGTCCTGACAGACTTGGTATCAGAGCCAGGCTGACCATTGGCTAATCCTATCTTAGCCAGGTCAATAAACCTAGGTTAACCAAACCACCAGACCTTAACCTAATCCCGACCAAGCTTCCCGCGCAAGATAGCCCCACAGTGACCCGACGCCTTTCGGCGGACGATGCCCAACCTATCAGCCTAGCCCGTCGATCACGCGCCAGTGACCGACACCTAACACGTCTCTTTCGCAAGCGTGCGAAGGAAGACTCCGTCCCCTTTTTCCTATAAAAAGGGCGCGCTAGCCTCAGCCCAGCACAGCGCAGCCTCTTTTCCCCAAACCAAGCCACGATGCCTGGCCCCATTGTTCACAATGAGACCACAGCAACCAACCTTGGAGGTTTTGTGACCGTGCTCGCAAACCTCACCCGCCATGCCTATGCATTAGAAGAGCCCCCAAAATATGTTGTGTACCAAGGACCCATGTACGGTGAGAGCCGTCAGTACTGGGCCACTGTGCACATCTATGGTAGGGGTCTGTCGCCAGAACGCCCCTACAGGTTCACTGGAAGGACAACTTCCTTTGAGCCACAAGCCATCCAACTGGCAGCTCGAGAAGCTATAGTTCAACTCCGGCACTTGTCGCCCAGAGTTAACTGTCGCTCGTTCTACTACTACCCCAGTCGTGACGGGTATGGTAGGCCGCCCCAGGTTGCCAACGGAGATCACGAGACAGATCCTGCACTATTGCATCTGGTGCGCTATGTAAGCGCACTAGAGCAACTGTTCGATCAGGTCACCCTTGATCTGATCGCAGCTCGTGGAGAACTGGTTCGCCGAGCCCCGGCGAGAAGAGAAGTGGAGCCCGACGCCGACAACCCAATGGTGTTGTTCGGACAGCCGATCGATCCCTTGAGGGCTGCCCCAGCCATCAACCAGAGTGCTTTGGTGTCCCCAAAAGCGCTTCGTCGCCTTTTGGGAACCCGTTCCAATGGGATTGTGGCCAACAACCCCCGCGATGGTCATCACCACTACCCCGACCCTGCAGCCCCTCAACCTCAACCAGCAAATCCTGACGGAGAAACCCGTGGAGAAACCTCGGCATCCGCCAGGCCAGCCCACTTAGATATTAACGAAGTAGACTAAGTCGCTCGAGTAGTATCAAGCCTTAGTTTTCCTATGCTTTGTAATGGTGAGATCTTGTATCGCTTTTATTATATGCTGTCTGCTTGAGCGCCCCTATTTGTGGAGTAGTAGCTATGCATATGTACGTTGACGTACAGTTGCGTTTTTAAATATCGGGCGCAGCTACCAAAACCACACCCGACGACACCCACAGCAATGTGTCACATTTATGAGATATGTATATCTGTGGCTTTGACCCAAGAACAGGATCGACAACCAGTTAGCCTTCACCCCGGTAGATAACCTAGCCCCAATGCTATATAAAGGCCACCTCGTGACATTGCCGAGTACCCCTCACCTTGTGCGCAGCACTCACAGCCATTTCTTTGCCATGCCGACCCCCAGTATTTATCTGAGAACCCCAGACGCCACCCCAGGTAGTTTTGTTAAATTATTGTGGGACTTTACCTGCAGTACCATGAGTGCCACCCATCCACCCCAGTACGAGTTGCTCAAATCGTGGATCACCCCATCCACCTCGAAATATTGGGCAGTGGTGCACATCCCTCCCGCATACCCAAACCAACACCCAACGGAAGTTTCCTTCGTGGGGAAATCCATGCCGACTCCGTAGATGGCCATAGAAGCTGCTGCGTACGAAGCGCTCGCTCGTCTTCGATTCGCGGTACCCTATGCCAGCGAACGAGGATATTATTATTTTCCGAGTCGTGCAACACTCGGAGAAGTTGCATCTTTTCCCGGTGGATGAATTGAGAGAGATCCAGTACTGGCCAACCTTGCCTAGTACGTTATCGCTCAGGAGCGTTTGACTCAGCGGGTAATGGGTTATCTCCAGAGCCTCGCTGATTTAAATCCTCGGATCGCTATTGGCAGACCACTAAGGCCTGACCAGGAGAGGCGTATTCATCGACTGGTCAACCCGCTTCCCCCGATAGAAGAGGAGTGTGCCCCAGTACCAGAGGCATTTTCTCAAGACCCTATCCTTTTGCCGTTTTCCTTGTAAACGTCACCGCTGTGTTTATTATCCCAGTATTTATTTATGTGTTGTAACTTGTACAGATTTGTGCGACGGATCTGATTTTTGGTTTCAATTATGTGAACAATTTTACAGCTGTTAATCTTTATTTAACTAAATTTTTCTCGCAATAAATTTCTGTAATGAGATTTCTTTCCCCGAGTTGCTACAGCGTATATATATATATCTTTACGACATAGATTTTTATTCGCGCAGCATCGTAACAGCAGACTCACAGCTACAACCACTCGACCTCGTGCTCTAATTGCAAATCCTCGTACACATTGTTGCGCCTAACTGATCACACCCGAGGACACCACAGTCTCAGTAAGAGAGATTTGTGAGTAATCTTTCGGGCGTAAGTCGCCCCAGCACACCGACAGCAGTTAGCACCCGATGCCGCACCTAATCCCCGTGATCGCCGCCGCCACGAAGAGCTAACACTCGAGCGACAGCATCACGACGATCATCCAGGATCATCGCACACAGGAGCACGGAGAGCCCCAGCAACGTCGCCAAACCTCCACACACCAGGACCACATACCAGTCCAGCATAGCCTCCGCCATTAGAGCCTCGGCTCGAGCTCCTGCAAACAGCAATGGAGGAGCAGGAAGGAGAAGTAGAAGCGAGGACAGGTGTGAGGAAGAAGAGAGGAGCACCGCGATCGTTTTATAGCTCCAGATCGGTGTACGTTGGGCGAGGTCCACCAGCACCAATCGTCGCTCGATCGCCCGTGTTCGGAGGCGAGTCCGCGAGCAGTGCCGATAGTGCACTGGCCCGCGAGGTGAGTGCACGCTGCACCGGCAGCTAGCATGCCGCGCACTACCGCAGTACGGCCTAGATGCCCTACGTGCTAGGCGTCGCCGGTGGAGGAAGCGCGGGAGAGCACGCGAGAGAGAAGAGAGAGCCAGAGGTAGAAGAAGAGGCCGACAGTGGGCCCTAGGTCCACCTGTCAGCCAGAGAGAGCACTGTGCTCTCGGGTACGACCAGCGTGTTTTAGTAATTTAGAATTTATTCTAAATTACTGTATCCACGTAAAAATATCTCGTTTTTCCCCGGCCGTGGATTTTTCCACGCAACGCCAGTGCACCACACTGTGGTTTTACACCACTTATTGCCCTCTCACTGTAACCACTTTTTTATTGCATAGTAGAATGTTTTCTTTTGATAAAAGCAATGTTTGAAAAGGCTTTTGACAAATCTCGAGGACGAGATTTTTCTTAAGGGGGGTAGTGTTGTGACACCCCAAAATTTTGGCCTTGTTTTATAAATTAAAATTTTGCCAGGAAATTAAAACTTTTCCATTTGCCTGGGTTTACCTTTTGATATTATGGGTTTTTTCCTCAACTGGAAACTTCCCAAAAACGTTATTGGAAGTGTATACTCTCTCTATGAAACAATTCTTTATCAGTGGATTTAATTTTGCAAGATTTGCTTTTCCCTGAGCTTTATTCTTTTAAAATGATTTTTCATAAAATTGGGAGCCTGTTTTGCACTACAACCATTTGACAAATGCATTTAATATTTCCACCAAAATTTGGGGATGTCATGTGATGTACCCACATCACTTTTATGCAAAAATATCTTTTGGTTATTGGAGATTTTGAGCTCTACATCAACTTTTCAAATCTGGTCCAGTAGGCATTTTTGCACTACAACCTATTTAAATATTTATTTAAAAATTCTTCCAAGTGTTTGGAGATGTCAGTAGATGCATATAATTCAACTTCATGCAAAAACCCAGTGTTGTTCTTTGAAAAATTTGAGTGAATCAACCTCCTTTTCATTCTGGTTCAGTTTGGTGAGGTGTACTGCAACCCTCTTTTCTTTTGCTCTAGTGCCCCTGAACTTTTTCCTGCTTGAAGCCCTCCCTACAAAACCCTTAAGTCCAGGAGAGTGGACCCATTGGAGGATTTTAAGTGCATGCAATGAAACCTTTTTCTTTCTGTCCAAAACTGTAGTTTTGCAAAACTTGCACTACCAAGTTTTTGGTTTTGCCCAAATGATCTTGCCATCATCACCTACAACTAGAGAGACCCTGATCTGGAGATTTTGGCCACTCCAAGAGTTGCCTAAATGCACTTGGCATTCTGTCGAACACTTGGTGTGCACAGTCAGTTTTGGGCATGTTTCCTAGTTTGCACTATGATCTTGTTCCACTGACCCAGCAACCTTGTCCACTAAACTCCTAGCTATCCCTATCCTAGTCCTGTTAATTACCAGCCTCACCCTCCCACTCTAGGCTGCCCTGGCATTTCGTCGAGCACGTCCCGTGCGTGCTCTGGGCGCGCCCAGAGCGCACGTTTTGCACGCGCGTGCACCGAGCCGCCGCGTCGCACTGCCGCACTCGCCGCGTTCTGCCCCTGGCCCTTGCTCGCCTGCAGAGACACGCACTATCCTCGCCCACTCTCCACGCCACCTCTGGCACCCTACAGCGCCGCCGTCAGAGCTTTTGGCGGCACGCCGGCGTCGGAATTGAGCTCCTGCCATGGTCGGCGCCGCCCAAGCCACCCGCGCGCACCAGCTGCCCCTGTGAACAGCTCGAGCTTATCCTAGAGCCCGTCGGCACGCGCTCGTCGCCGCCACGTCGCCCTGCAGCTACAGCACCGCGGTCGCCGGCGTTCTTATCCACGGCCGCCGCGGGACCAGCCTCAAATGCCTATAAAAGGATACCCCGAGCCCCTCTGAGCGCTCAGGCGACCTCAAGCCTTCCCCCTAGAGCTCCCCAAGCAGTGGATTGACTGGAAGAGGCCTTCTTCCCCAACTCCGGCCGGTTCGGCCGCCGCTGCCGTCCGGTGCCATTCGTCGCAACCAGGCACTCCCCCGGCCATCCAGCGCCACCAACCGCTTCCCCTCGTTCTTGTGGAGCTGCCCAGCGCCTCAGCCTCGATCGGAAGCCACCGGAGCCCAAAATCCACTTCACTCCCGTAGCCCCCTCCGCCGCGGAGCTCGCCGCCGGCGACTCCTCCCACCACCGTCGACCCAACGACCACCGAGAGGACCGCCCCGGTCTGGCGGGTCCATCCCTGCCCTCAGGTGCCCTCGGGGAGCCGCCGTTCGTCGCCGGCGATCGCCGGAGTCCCGCTCCCGTTCGGGTAGAGGAGAGGAGGGAGAGGGGGGAATGGTCAAACCTGACCAGTGGGCCCCCTGGACCCACTGTCAGTGACCCAGCCCTGCCTCCGCGAGCTCAAGCGGTCGCGTCGAACCCCGGAGTACGTCTCCTATGCCTCGTAAGCGTATTCTGTATCGAAACGTTTTCTTTTTCTGGTTTTATTTAAAAACAGAGATTTGACCAAACTTTGGCTGGCTATATCTTTTAAAATAAAACTCCAAATGAGTTGATTCTTTTTCCTACCTCTCTCAAATTTCATCTAGTTTATTTTAAGATTTATTTCAAAAATATTTGGGACAACTTTTTGTACTATGTTTGAAATATTTGTTATTGGAATATTTTTGAAAATAGGAAATGGAGAGAGAAGAAAGCTTTCAAAAGTGCACCCTTTGCATACTCTTGAAGGCAAGCATTCTGAACTCTGGCATAGTATTTTCGTGAGGAGTTTTGATACAGTTACAACACCACTTTGACTTGGAGCATGCGTTATTTCTATGTATCGATAAGTCACACGCATGAGTGCATATTGGAGATGCTTTGCTGTTAGTAATGGATATGTTGGAGTTAGTGATCATCCTCGTGAGCTTCTCGTGCATACCGGAAGGAAGCCGGGAATGTCGTGGTCTTGGGTAGACACGTACTTGTCCCTAGTTCCTCGTTGGGACGAGTGTGTCCGGTATGGCATGATGAGGTTTGATGAACGGTGATTCTGTCTGTTAATGGAAATATATTGGTTATGCCAATCATTCGGAGAATACTTGGACCTCCTGAGTTGGCCGTAGGTCGAGTCTTGATTAGTAACTTCCACTACTTGTTTTGTACTACCACTTGTCCCTGCGGCGGGTGGGATACGGTTCAGTAAGTTGTCAACCCCTTACCAAGGCACACATCGTACAGAGAGGCCATGGTGGAAGATATCGGATGCATCCGGTAGGCACGCCACCTGGTCCGGGGGCATGGGTGTTTCCGGTTGGGACCGAGAGGGGGGCACCCCTTAGAGCGCGCGATATAAATTTGATCCCATGCTACGTCGAGGTTGTAGCCTCCCCACTTAGAGTTTTGCTTGACAGGTGTCGTGGGTGATTCCAGACACCGGTAAGTTAAGCTGGTGTGTGCAGGTCAGGCATGTTTTCAATTAAAAGGCCGTAGGCGGAATTAGTCCCGATGGGCTAAATAAATCCGTTACTCGTGGGTAAATAGTACACCCTCTGCAGAGGATATATCCATTCGGATAGCCATGTTCATGGGTAAGGACCATAGTCTGAGATGGGTCTAGTGACGGTATTCGGATGGAGAACGGCTAAACTGGATCATAGAAACGGTATTCGGATGGAGAACGGCTAAACTAGAACACAATGACGGTCTTCGGATGGAGAAACGGATATACCAGAACATTGTTTATGACCTATGTCATATGAGGATTATGATTATTATTATTGTGGACTAACCAGTTACTTTATTTGAATTATTGAGTATCCCTGGGACGGTTCTACCTCCTGGGCATTCACTGTGATTATTCTTATATAAGCCCTTTATGTGGCGTCGCTCGGACGCCCGACTGCGGCATGTTTGTCATTTATTTATCCTTTATAAGCCCTTTATGTGGCGTCGCTCAGACGCCTGACTGCGGCATGTTTGTTATTTATTTATCCTTTATAAGCCCTTTTTGTGGTGTCGCTCAGACGCCCGACTGCGGCATGTTTGTCATTTATTTATCCTTTATAAGCCCTTTATGTGGCGTCGCTCAGACGCCCGACTGCGGCATGTTTGTTATTTATTTATCCTTTATAAGCCCTTTTTGTGGTGTCGCTCAGACGCCCAACTGCGGCGTTGTTAATTTACTTGCACCCTTTCGAGGAGTCATTTCAGACACTCGATCAATGCATTCTATTTCTACTCCCGTATTACATGTTCATATTTTACCCGCATGCGTGCATCACGGTCTTTCGTTCATTTCGTGACAGACGTTATCATCATAAAAATATTTCGGAACATGATTATCTCTTATTATATTATACCCGTGTTCTTAATGTTTGCGAGTACATTCAAACGTACTCACTGGCTTGTCCCTGGCTATTGTCTTGGCCAGATTCCTTACGTGGAGAAGAGCGTTGCAACGACAGCCCCGGAACCCATGTAATGATGATAGTAGCCTCGCAAAGATAGGAATTATCCTGGTCAGCTGTTCTTGTGGGAAATGGTGTCCCATAGATGCAGATGAACCACAAACCGCTTCCGCCATCAACCACTAGAAACCAAGTGTTGTACTCCTAGGCCACAATGGTCTTGTACTACATATTTTGTACTTTGCTTGGAATTCTTGTATCAAGTTGGTGCCTCATCAGCTAACAGTAATCCTGGGGCTGGTGAGCACAAAGGCCATTTTCTGGGAAATTATTATCCCGAAAATCCGGTCCTGACAATATATCTTCTCAAGGTCGCATAGGATAGTTGGTATCTTGTCTCTAAGACGCTCCAAAGCATCTATCCTGATATTCCTACTGCAGAGTTCCCTGAAGAATTGTCCCAACTCTGCAACTGCTCTGTATAAGTCAGGGCGGCCCAATCCTCTAAGGATAACAGGTAAAACCCTTTGAAGTAGGATGTGGCAGTCATGAGTTTTCAACCCTTGTACCTTGTTTCCACCTGCACTGACTCTCCTTTCAGGGTTGGAAGCAAATCCATGTGGGAATCTCACACGTGACATGACCTCGCAGAATTCTTTTCTTTTTACCTTGTCCAAGACGTACACAGCTGGTGCCATATCCCGTGGTTTACCTTCATCTTGCACCTGCAAATCCTTTCTGATACCCAGGTGTGTCAAATCAATCCTAGATTTTATGGTATCTTTCATCTTGCCTTCAATATTAAGAAGTGTGCCGATAATGCTGTCACATATATTTTCTCGATGTGCATCACATCAAGATTATGCCGCAGATCCAAATCTTTCCAATACTCCAAGTCCCACAAAGTGGACCTGCGGGTAAACAATAATCTCTCTTCTACCCTGCCACGCTTCCTTTTCCCGCTACCATTACCAGGATGGTTTCCTAGTGTAATATGCCTGACCTTCTCTAATTCCACTTGCAACTCATCGGCGGTGAGCCTCTTTGGCGCATCACGGTTTTCATGCTTTGCATTGAACACATGTCTTCGGTATTTTCTAGGATGCGGCTTGTCCTTGGCAAGGAAACGGCGGTGTCCAATGTAACAAATCTTGCTAAGTATTGCGTATGACAGCGGATTCCTGTCATAGCGAACACATGCATTGTAACCATGTGTCGTTCGCCCTGACATAGTGCCCAAAGCCGGATAATCATGGATGCACCAAATTATAACAACACGCAGAAAGAAATCAGCTGGTGGGCTGCTATATAGGTCTCGAGTGAGAACACCCTTCCATAGCTGTTGAAGTTCCTCCACAAGAGGCTCCATGAACAAATCAAAATCCTTTCCAGGACTTTTTGGACCTGGGATGAGCAAGGACATCATGTAGTTTGATTCTTTGGTGCAAACATTTGGAGGCATGTTGTAAGGGATAACAAGCACTGGCCACATGCTATATGTGGCGCTCTGGTGGCCAAATGGGTTAAATCCATCTGAATCTAAGCCAAGTCTAATGTGTCTCGGGTCAGCAGCAAACTCTTTGTGTTTATCATTGAAGCTTTTCCACTCACTACCATGAGATGGATGGCTCATTACATTCTAATCTCTGTACTCATGGTTCCTAGAATGCCATAGTACATCCTCTCTTGTTTCAGCATCATGAAACAACCTCTGCAATCTTGGTATAATTGGAAAATGTCTCAGAACATTATGAGGAATCCTCTTCACGGCATCGCCATCTTTCCATCTTGATGATTTGCATTTCGGGCATTCACTTAAGTTGGCATAATCCTTCCGGAACAGAACACAATTATTCTTACAAACATGGATCATATCATATCCAATTCCAACTGCACGGAGGAAATTCTTCATTTTACTGTAGGTGTGTGGCAGCTCAGACGCATCTGGGAAAGATTCGCGGAAAGCAGCCAACATCGCATTGAATGATATGTTGGTAATCCGCTCAGATGTCTTCACCTGAAGAAAGGTGACCATAGCTGAGAATACTGACAGCTTATTTCCTGGGGTGACAACAACGTTGCATTGTTCCAACATGCGGGCCCACCGTTTTTCTTCTGCAGGTGAAATTTCACGGAATGCACGAGCATTTCGTAGCATTGTTTCAATGTTGGTCAAACTCACTGGCTCCGCCACCACCACCTCCTCCTCCTCTTCCACCTGAGCATCAGGCAGATCAAGATGGTGATCTGCTGCTTCCACGTAGTCAATAACAGTGACGTTCACAGCTTCACCATGATGAACCCACCTAGTATATGTGGCCGACATCCCATACAAGTGTAGATGATTTTGCACAGTTGACTGGGGTCTTGTAACTGAATTCATACAACTGCTACATGGGCAGAGCACATCTGATTTCGGACCACCATAATCAGCTCTGATACAGTTCATGAAGTTTTCAACCCCCTCGACATATGCAGCGGAGAATCTTTGAGCAGAAGTTATCCAAGTCTTGTCCATCTGTTAGACATACAAATTAGTTCTTCTACTAGATATTACAGGTAAAACATATATGCTTTTTTATGAAGTCCAGAAAAAATACCTAGGTCGATGTCTAAAGCTATGGCAAGATATTTGGACGAGCAGATCTAAGTAACGAAATATATGTAAAGCTAATTCAGCAAACAGATTTGAGTGCCAAATTATGGCAGGCTATTTCAGCAGTCAGTGAGGCCGAGCACACAGCCATCAAACTATCGAAGGCCATCGCAGCAACAAAGATCGAGTATAAAACGGTGTAGAGCTATTTCACCTAACAGATTGGCTACTAGACCATGGCAATCTACGTCACAATAAATATATGGCAGGATATTTTAGCAACTAATTGGCCTTGGCATGCCATCTCAGCTAAGCAGATTGAGTGCAGAATAGGGCAAGGAAGCTTCTTAAGCAGAGCATATTGACAGTAAACTACTTCGGCAAACAGTGAGATTAACAGCGTCTATCAGCTAACATTCAGCGCTACACCGACATGAACGGGGCCTCAGTCTAGAATGTGCGTACTGTGGGAGAAGCTGACCGCCGTGCGTCTCCACACGAACGTTGCCAGCGGTGGCGGCGCTGACCGCCGTGCGCCTCCACAAGAACGTAGCCAGAGGTGGCTGCACGGCTAGAGGACGGCAGTCTACGAGAGCGTACTGTGGGAGCGAGAGGATCGCCGAACCGCGGCGCCGACGTATCAGCGTAGCGGGGAGGGCGGCTTTGGCGGAGCGAATGGAGTGGAGGGGGGTTT